>NW_026536181.1:0-152132 GCF_028551555.1 Melozone crissalis
AACCCTAACCCTAACCCTAACCCTAACCCTAACCCTAACCCTAACCCTAACCCTAACCCTAACCCTAACCCTAACCCTAACCCTAACCCTAACCCTAACCCTAACCCTAACCCTAACCCTAACCCTAACCCTAACCCTAACCCTAACCCTAACCCTAACCCTAACCCTAACCCTAACCCTAACCCTAACCCTAACCCTAACCCTAACCCTAACCCTAACCCTAACCCTAACCCTAACCCTAACCCTAACCCTAACCCTAACCCTAACCCTAACCCTAACCCTAACCCTAACCCTAACCCTAACCCTAACCCTAACCCTAACCCTAACCCTAACCCTAACCCTAACCCTAACCCTAACCCTAACCCTAACCCTAACCCTAACCCTAACCCTAACCCTAACCCTAACCCTAACCCTAACCCTAACCCTAACCCTAACCCTAACCCTAACCCTAACCCTAACCCTAACCCTAACCCTAACCCTAACCCTAACCCTAACCCTAACCCTAACCCTAACCCTAACCCTAACCCTAACCCTAACCCTAACCCTAACCCTAACCCTAACCCTAACCCTAACCCTAACCCTAACCCTAACCCTAACCCTAACCCTAACCCTAACCCTAACCCTAACCCTAACCCTAACCCTAACCCTAACCCTAACCCTAACCCTAACCCTAACCCTAACCCTAACCCTAACCCTAACCCTAACCCTAACCCTAACCCTAACCCTAACCCTAACCCTAACCCTAACCCTAACCCTAACCCTAACCCTAACCCTAACCCTAACCCTAACCCTAACCCTAACCCTAACCCTAACCCTAACCCTAACCCTAACCCTAACCCTAACCCTAACCCTAACCCTAACCCTAACCCTAACCCTAACCCTAACCCTAACCCTAACCCTAACCCTAACCCTAACCCTAACCCTAACCCTAACCCTAACCCTAACCCTAACCCTAACCCTAACCCTAACCCTAACCCTAACCCTAACCCTAACCCTAACCCTAACCCTAACCCTAACCCTAACCCTAACCCTAACCCTAACCCTAACCCTAACCCTAACCCTAACCCTAACCCTAACCCTAACCCTAACCCTAACCCTAACCCTAACCCTAACCCTAACCCTAACCCTAACCCTAACCCTAACCCTAACCCTAACCCTAACCCTAACCCTAACCCTAACCCTAACCCTAACCCTAACCCTAACCCTAACCCTAACCCTAACCCTAACCCTAACCCTAACCCTAACCCTAACCCTAACCCTAACCCTAACCCTAACCCTAACCCTAACCCTAACCCTAACCCTAACCCTAACCCTAACCCTAACCCTAACCCTAACCCTAACCCTAACCCTAACCCTAACCCTAACCCTAACCCTAACCCTAACCCTAACCCTAACCCTAACCCTAACCCTAACCCTAACCCTAACCCTAACCCTAACCCTAACCCTAACCCTAACCCTAACCCTAACCCTAACCCTAACCCTAACCCTAACCCTAACCCTAACCCTAACCCTAACCCTAACCCTAACCCTAACCCTAACCCTAACCCTAACCCTAACCCTAACCCTAACCCTAACCCTAACCCTAACCCTAACCCTAACCCTAACCCTAACCCTAACCCTAACCCTAACCCTAACCCTAACCCTAACCCTAACCCTAACCCTAACCCTAACCCTAAC
The DNA here is from genome assembly GCF_028551555.1 of Melozone crissalis. Taxonomy (NCBI): domain Eukaryota; kingdom Metazoa; phylum Chordata; class Aves; order Passeriformes; family Passerellidae; genus Melozone; species Melozone crissalis. The sequence goes on from NW_026536181.1 coordinate 1,678, forward strand.
CCTAACCCTAACCCTAACCCTAACCCTAACCCTAACCCTAACCCTAACCCTAACCCTAACCCTAACCCTAACCCTAACCCTAACCCTAACCCTAACCCTAACCCTAACCCTAACCCTAACCCTAACCCTAACCCTAACCCTAACCCTAACCCTAACCCTAACCCTAACCCTAACCCTAACCCTAACCCTAACCCTAACCCTAACCCTAACCCTAACCCTAACCCTAACCCTAACCCTAACCCTAACCCTAACCCTAACCCTAACCCTAACCCTAACCCTAACCCTAACCCTAACCCTAACCCTAACCCTAACCCTAACCCTAACCCTAACCCTAACCCTAACCCTAACCCTAACCCTAACCCTAACCCTAACCCTAACCCTAACCCTAACCCTAACCCTAACCCTAACCCTAACCCTAACCCTAACCCTAACCCTAACCCTAACCCTAACCCTAACCCTAACCCTAACCCTAACCCTAACCCTAACCCTAACCCTAACCCTAACCCTAACCCTAACCCTAACCCTAACCCTAACCCTAACCCTAACCCTAACCCTAACCCTAACCCTAACCCTAACCCTAACCCTAACCCTAACCCTAACCCTAACCCTAACCCTAACCCTAACCCTAACCCTAACCCTAACCCTAACCCTAACCCTAACCCTAACCCTAACCCTAACCCTAACCCTAACCCTAACCCTAACCCTAACCCTAACCCTAACCCTAACCCTAACCCTAACCCTAACCCTAACCCTAACCCTAACCCTAACCCTAACCCTAACCCTAACCCTAACCCTAACCCTAACCCTAACCCTAACCCTAACCCTAACCCTAACCCTAACCCTAACCCTAACCCTAACCCTAACCCTAACCCTAACCCTAACCCTAACCCTAACCCTAACCCTAACCCTAACCCTAACCCTAACCCTAACCCTAACCCTAACCCTAACCCTAACCCTAACCCTAACCCTAACCCTAACCCTAACCCTAACCCTAACCCTAACCCTAACCCTAACCCTAACCCTAACCCTAACCCTAACCCTAACCCTAACCCTAACCCTAACCCTAACCCTAACCCTAACCCTAACCCTAACCCTAACCCTAACCCTAACCCTAACCCTAACCCTAACCCTAACCCTAACCCTAACCCTAACCCTAACCCTAACCCTAACCCTAACCCTAACCCTAACCCTAACCCTAACCCTAACCCTAACCCTAACCCTAACCCTAACCCTAACCCTAACCCTAACCCTAACCCTAACCCTAACCCTAACCCTAACCCTAACCCTAACCCTAACCCTAACCCTAACCCTAACCCTAACCCTAACCCTAACCCTAACCCTAACCCTAACCCTAACCCTAACCCTAACCCTAACCCTAACCCTAACCCTAACCCTAACCCTAACCCTAACCCTAACCCTAACCCTAACCCTAACCCTAACCCTAACCCTAACCCTAACCCTAACCCTAACCCTAACCCTAACCCTAACCCTAACCCTAACCCTAACCCTAACCCTAACCCTAACCCTAACCCTAACCCTAACCCTAACCCTAACCCTAACCCTAACCCTAACCCTAACCCTAACCCTAACCCTAACCCTAACCCTAACCCTAACCCTAACCCTAACCCTAACCCTAACCCTAACCCTAACCCTAACCCTAACCCTAACCCTAACCCTAACCCTAACCCTAACCCTAACCCTAACCCTAACCCTAACCCTAACCCTAACCCTAACCCTAACCCTAACCCTAACCCTAACCCTAACCCTAACCCTAACCCTAACCCTAACCCTAACCCTAACCCTAACCCTAACCCTAACCCTAACCCTAACCCTAACCCTAACCCTAACCCTAACCCTAACCCTAACCCTAACCCTAACCCTAACCCTAACCCTAACCCTAACCCTAACCCTAACCCTAACCCTAACCCTAACCCTAACCCTAACCCTAACCCTAACCCTAACCCTAACCCTAACCCTAACCCTAACCCTAACCCTAACCCTAACCCTAACCCTAACCCTAACCCTAACCCTAACCCTAACCCTAACCCTAACCCTAACCCTAACCCTAACCCTAACCCTAACCCTAACCCTAACCCTAACCCTAACCCTAACCCTAACCCTAACCCTAACCCTAACCCTAACCCTAACCCTAACCCTAACCCTAACCCTAACCCTAACCCTAACCCTAACCCTAACCCTAACCCTAACCCTAACCCTAACCCTAACCCTAACCCTAACCCTAACCCTAACCCTAACCCTAACCCTAACCCTAACCCTAACCCTAACCCTAACCCTAACCCTAACCCTAACCCTAACCCTAACCCTAACCCTAACCCTAACCCTAACCCTAACCCTAACCCTAACCCTAACCCTAACCCTAACCCTAACCCTAACCCTAACCCTAACCCTAACCCTAACCCTAACCCTAACCCTAACCCTAACCCTAACCCTAACCCTAACCCTAACCCTAACCCTAACCCTAACCCTAACCCTAACCCTAACCCTAACCCTAACCCTAACCCTAACCCTAACCCTAACCCTAACCCTAACCCTAACCCTAACCCTAACCCTAACCCTAACCCTAACCCTAACCCTAACCCTAACCCTAACCCTAACCCTAACCCTAACCCTAACCCTAACCCTAACCCTAACCCTAACCCTAACCCTAACCCTAACCCTAACCCTAACCCTAACCCTAACCCTAACCCTAACCCTAACCCTAACCCTAACCCTAACCCTAACCCTAACCCTAACCCTAACCCTAACCCTAACCCTAACCCTAACCCTAACCCTAACCCTAACCCTAACCCTAACCCTAACCCTAACCCTAACCCTAACCCTAACCCTAACCCTAACCCTAACCCTAACCCTAACCCTAACCCTAACCCTAACCCTAACCCTAACCCTAACCCTAACCCTAACCCTAACCCTAACCCTAACCCTAACCCTAACCCTAACCCTAACCCTAACCCTAACCCTAACCCTAACCCTAACCCTAACCCTAACCCTAACCCTAACCCTAACCCTAACCCTAACCCTAACCCTAACCCTAACCCTAACCCTAACCCTAACCCTAACCCTAACCCTAACCCTAACCCTAACCCTAACCCTAACCCTAACCCTAACCCTAACCCTAACCCTAACCCTAACCCTAACCCTAACCCTAACCCTAACCCTAACCCTAACCCTAACCCTAACCCTAACCCTAACCCTAACCCTAACCCTAACCCTAACCCTAACCCTAACCCTAACCCTAACCCTAACCCTAACCCTAACCCTAACCCTAACCCTAACCCTAACCCTAACCCTAACCCTAACCCTAACCCTAACCCTAACCCTAACCCTAACCCTAACCCTAACCCTAACCCTAACCCTAACCCTAACCCTAACCCTAACCCTAACCCTAACCCTAACCCTAACCCTAACCCTAACCCTAACCCTAACCCTAACCCTAACCCTAACCCTAACCCTAACCCTAACCCTAACCCTAACCCTAACCCTAACCCTAACCCTAACCCTAACCCTAACCCTAACCCTAACCCTAACCCTAACCCTAACCCTAACCCTAACCCTAACCCTAACCCTAACCCTAACCCTAACCCTAACCCTAACCCTAACCCTAACCCTAACCCTAACCCTAACCCTAACCCTAACCCTAACCCTAACCCTAACCCTAACCCTAACCCTAACCCTAACCCTAACCCTAACCCTAACCCTAACCCTAACCCTAACCCTAACCCTAACCCTAACCCTAACCCTAACCCTAACCCTAACCCTAACCCTAACCCTAACCCTAACCCTAACCCTAACCCTAACCCTAACCCTAACCCTAACCCTAACCCTAACCCTAACCCTAACCCTAACCCTAACCCTAACCCTAACCCTAACCCTAACCCTAACCCTAACCCTAACCCTAACCCTAACCCTAACCCTAACCCTAACCCTAACCCTAACCCTAACCCTAACCCTAACCCTAACCCTAACCCTAACCCTAACCCTAACCCTAACCCTAACCCTAACCCTAACCCTAACCCTAACCCTAACCCTAACCCTAACCCTAACCCTAACCCTAACCCTAACCCTAACCCTAACCCTAACCCTAACCCTAACCCTAACCCTAACCCTAACCCTAACCCTAACCCTAACCCTAACCCTAACCCTAACCCTAACCCTAACCCTAACCCTAACCCTAACCCTAACCCTAACCCTAACCCTAACCCTAACCCTAACCCTAACCCTAACCCTAACCCTAACCCTAACCCTAACCCTAACCCTAACCCTAACCCTAACCCTAACCCTAACCCTAACCCTAACCCTAACCCTAACCCTAACCCTAACCCTAACCCTAACCCTAACCCTAACCCTAACCCTAACCCTAACCCTAACCCTAACCCTAACCCTAACCCTAACCCTAACCCTAACCCTAACCCTAACCCTAACCCTAACCCTAACCCTAACCCTAACCCTAACCCTAACCCTAACCCTAACCCTAACCCTAACCCTAACCCTAACCCTAACCCTAACCCTAACCCTAACCCTAACCCTAACCCTAACCCTAACCCTAACCCTAACCCTAACCCTAACCCTAACCCTAACCCTAACCCTAACCCTAACCCTAACCCTAACCCTAACCCTAACCCTAACCCTAACCCTAACCCTAACCCTAACCCTAACCCTAACCCTAACCCTAACCCTAACCCTAACCCTAACCCTAACCCTAACCCTAACCCTAACCCTAACCCTAACCCTAACCCTAACCCTAACCCTAACCCTAACCCTAACCCTAACCCTAACCCTAACCCTAACCCTAACCCTAACCCTAACCCTAACCCTAACCCTAACCCTAACCCTAACCCTAACCCTAACCCTAACCCTAACCCTAACCCTAACCCTAACCCTAACCCTAACCCTAACCCTAACCCTAACCCTAACCCTAACCCTAACCCTAACCCTAACCCTAACCCTAACCCTAACCCTAACCCTAACCCTAACCCTAACCCTAACCCTAACCCTAACCCTAACCCTAACCCTAACCCTAACCCTAACCCTAACCCTAACCCTAACCCTAACCCTAACCCTAACCCTAACCCTAACCCTAACCCTAACCCTAACCCTAACCCTAACCCTAACCCTAACCCTAACCCTAACCCTAACCCTAACCCTAACCCTAACCCTAACCCTAACCCTAACCCTAACCCTAACCCTAACCCTAACCCTAACCCTAACCCTAACCCTAACCCTAACCCTAACCCTAACCCTAACCCTAACCCTAACCCTAACCCTAACCCTAACCCTAACCCTAACCCTAACCCTAACCCTAACCCTAACCCTAACCCTAACCCTAACCCTAACCCTAACCCTAACCCTAACCCTAACCCTAACCCTAACCCTAACCCTAACCCTAACCCTAACCCTAACCCTAACCCTAACCCTAACCCTAACCCTAACCCTAACCCTAACCCTAACCCTAACCCTAACCCTAACCCTAACCCTAACCCTAACCCTAACCCTAACCCTAACCCTAACCCTAACCCTAACCCTAACCCTAACCCTAACCCTAACCCTAACCCTAACCCTAACCCTAACCCTAACCCTAACCCTAACCCTAACCCTAACCCTAACCCTAACCCTAACCCTAACCCTAACCCTAACCCTAACCCTAACCCTAACCCTAACCCTAACCCAACCCTAACCCGGTACCCCAACCCTAACCCTAGTACTCCTGAAAAATGGAGTACTCCTGAAAAAATTAATACTCCCCGAAAAATTGATACTCCTGAAAAAAGCAGTACTCTGGGAAAAAAAGGTACTCCTGGAAAACTAGTACTCCTGGAAAAAAGGGTACTCCTGAGAAAAAGGTACTCCTGGAAAAAAGGTACTCTGGAGAAAATGGTACTCCTGGAAAAATGGTACTCCAGGAAAAGGGGTACTCTGCAAAAAATGGTACTCTTGAAAACCCTAGTACTTAGGGTTAGGGTTAGGGATTGGGGCTGGGGTTAGGGTTAGGGTAGGGGATTGGGGATGGGGTTAGGGTACTAATTAGGGTTAGGGTAGGGAAATGGGCAGGGGGGGTCGCATCGAGTTCGGGTCCTAATTAGGGTTAGGATAGGCAATGGGGAATGGGGATAGCTACTCCGAGTACTAATTAGGGTTAGGTAAGGGAAATGGGGTTGGGGATGGCATTAACTAGGGGGTGGACCCCACCCCCTAATTAATTAGGGGGTGTGCTCCACCCCCTAATTAGTTAGGGGGTGGGGTCCACCCCCTAATTAACTGGGGGGTGGGGTCCACCCCCTAGTGAAATACAACCCTAATTGTTAAAATTAATCGGTAAAAGTAACCGCGATCCAAGATGGCGGCCCCCATGTCGTCACCTGACGGTTTTCTAAGATGGCGGCGGTCACGTGAGAAGGAGCAACATGGCTGCGCCCATGTAGTCACGTGGGTTCCGGTTACAAGATGGCCGCGCCCGGGGCTGGTTTCCGGCAACAACATGGCGGCGCCCACGCGACCACGTGGTGGGGGGGACAAGATGGCGGCGCCCATGCTGTCACGTGGTTTCCGGTTGCAAGATGGCGGCGCCTTGGTGTTGCTTCCGGCAACAACATGGCCGCGCCCGGAAGGTTGCTTCCGGCAACAACAACATGGCGGCGCCCAGGGAAGCACGGGGTTTCCGGGGACAAGATGGCGGCGCCCAGGATCAATTACGTCACTTCCGGTAACATGGCGGCCGGCCGGGACCGGGGGGTTTTTTTCGGGGTTTGGGGGATTTTTGGGGGTTTTGGGGGTGCGCGCGGGGCGCGGAACGCTGTTCCGGTGCGGGCCCGGCCTGCGGTGTGGCGGGGAGGGGCTTCCGGGGCGCGGGGTGGGTGTCGGGGTTTCGGTCAGGCACTGGGAGGGACGGCTATTGCGCGGGGGGGTCCTTCCTGGGGGTGTGTCGCTCTCGTGACGTCACGGGGTACAGCTCGGGGTGTAGTGTGGCGATGTGGACGGCAGGGGGCGCTGTAATGGGGGGGGCGCTGTAATTGCAGTACCTGCACAACAGGTGGGGGTGCTGTAATAATTGCACTACCGGGTGTGCAACAGCAGGGGGCGCTCAAACAGCGGGGCGGGGGGCAACACGCGCCGGGGGGGGATCAGCGACCGCGGGCAATGCTTCCGGGTGGGTGCTCGGGTACGGGGGAGTGGTGTGCAGGGGGAGTGGCGACAGGGGGGTGGCAGCTAGGGGCGGGGGGACAACTGGGGGGCGGGTGCTTGGGTACTGGGGGGTGGCGGCTAGCGGTGGGGGGTGCAATTCCCGAGGGGGGGGCTAGGGGCCTGGGTGCACAAGGGGGAGGGGGTGCTTGGGTACTGGGGCGGCTGATGGGGCTTGAGTGGCAGCACCTGGGGGTACTAATTAGGAGGGGGTGGGGTTTCTATATACTGTATGTACTAAAAAGAAGAAAAACTATATGTCTGGTGCAGCAGTAGAAAATTTCAGGCTCCCGGGGAGTAAATGCTTTGCTTTATAATTTTTTTTTTTTTTTTGCTTTACTCCCAGGGAGCCTGAAAGTTTCTACTGCTGCTTTTTTAAACTAAAGCTAGAAAGGAAAACAAAGTTAGAAAAAGAGACAAGAGAGAAAAGAGAGAGAAGATGAGAGAGAGAAGAAGGAGAGAGAGAAGAAAGAGAGACAGAAAAGAAAAAGAGAGAAGAGAGAGAGAAGACAGGGAAAAAAAAAAGAGAAGAGACAGAAAATAAGACAGAGGAGAGAGAGACAGAAGAGAGAAAGGAAAGAGAGAGAAGAGGGAGAGAGAAAGAGAGAGAAGAAGGAGAGAGAAAAGACAGAGAGACAGAAAAGAAAAAGAGAGAGACAAGAAAAAGACAGAATAGAGAGAAGAGAGAGAAAGAGAGAGAAGAGACAGAAAAAAGAGAGAACAGAGACAGAAAAGAAAGAGAGAAAAGAAAAATAGACACAAGAGAGAGAAAAGAAAGACAGAAAGAGAAAAGAAAGAAAGGACAAAGAGAAAAGTAAGAGAGAGAAGAGAGAGACAGAAGAGAAGACAGAGAGAGAAAGAAAAAGAGACACAGAAGAAAAAAGACAGAGAAAAAAAAGAAGACAGAGACAAAGGAGAAGAAAACACAGACAGAGAAACCAAGACAGAGACAGAAAAGAAAAAGAGTTACAGGGAAAAAAAGGGGTTAGGGTTAGAGTTAAAGTGAAAACTCAGGGGAGAGTGACAAAGGAAAAGACTAAGAGCAAAAAAAGACAAACTGAGGCAAAGAACACAGAGAGAAAAAGAAGCAGGAAGAGCAAGGGTGAAAGTTATAAAGGAAAAGAAATAAGGTGCAAAGCAATAGAGAGAAAAATAAAACAGAGTTACAGAAGCAGAAACAAAGGGTTAGAGACAGATGGAAGTTAAGTTAGAAATAGAAAGCAAAGTGAGGAGCAAAAGGAAGAAATACAGCAGAAAGAAATTACAAAAAAAGACAGGAGCCACGGGGCAGGGGGGGGGGGGTGGGTGGGATTAGGGAAGGGCAGGGGTATCTTTATTAGGGGTGATTCAACTTTATTACATGAATGTCCTTATTTACACATCAGCAAAAGACATAGAAACAGTGTACAAAAATGCAAGCACAAATACAATCCATAGACACACTGATAAAATCTACATGCAATACAAAGCAATACAAAGCAATACAAAGCAATACAAAGCAATACAAAGCAATACAAAGCAATACAAAGCAATACAAAGCAATACAAAGCAATACAAAGCAATACAAAGCAATACAAAGCAATACAAAGCAATACAAAGCAATACAAAGCAATACAAAGCAATACAAAGATTAACACAAACTGATAACCTTTTGCTATTTCCATTACATGTTAATTTAGGGTTACAGGAAACCCAAAACAACAAAACCACAGAGAAAACAACACTCACCTACCACAGACACTCCCTTCAAATAGCACACAAACCCACCGGCCCTCTCATCACAACTACTAAATTACACCCCAGCAATCATTGGTCCTCGGGAACGTGGTTCCCGGGAGCCTCCAAAAAATCCTCCTGCCTGACGAAAACCCCGGTCCCTGGGCGGTCCGCACCCAAACTTTGGCGATGAACGTCGCCTCGCGGACCGACCGGGACCGAGGAAAAAAAAACCCAGCTGGGGGGAAAAAAAAAAAACCCCCCGGCTGGGGATTTTTTATTCTAAATTTAAAAATGAGTTGAAAAACCTGAAAAGCAAAACTCACACAAGGTTACAACCCTACAGCCCTTCCACACAGACACACACACTTCCTTCAGCTAACACACAAACCCACACTCATTCACACCTCAAGCGCTCTGCCTACCCTCGGCACACATTCACGCCGCTCCTCGGGAACGCGGCTCCCGGGAGCCTCCAAAAAATCCTCCTGCCTGACGAAAACCCCGGTCCCTGGGCGGTCCGCACCCAAACTTTGGCGATTAACGTCGCCTCGCGGACCGACCGGGACCGAGGAAAAAAAAACCCAGCCGGGGGGAAAAAAAAAAAACCCCCCGGCTGGGGATTTTTTATTCTAAATTTAAAAATGAGTTGAAAAACCTGAAAAGCAAAAGTCATACAAGGTTACAACCATACAGCCCTTCAACACACACACACACACTTCCTTCAGCTTACACACAAACCCACACCGATTCACACCTCGACCGCTCTGCTAACACTCGGCACACATTCACACCGCTCCTCGGGAACGTAGTTCCCGGGAGCCTCCAAAAAATCCTCCTGCCTGACGAAAACCCCGGTCCCTGGGCGGTCTGCATCCAAACTTTGGCGATGAACGTCGCCTCGCAGACCGACCGGGACCGAGGAAAAAAAAACCCAGCCGGGGGGAAAAAAAAAAACCCCCCGGCTGGGGATTTTTTATTCTAAATTTAAAAATGAGTTGAAAAACCTGAAAAGCAAAAGTCATACAAGGTTACAACCATACAGCCCTTCAACACACACACACACACACACACACACACTTCCTTCAGCTTACACACAAACCCACACTGATTCACACCTCGACCGCTCTGCTAACGCTCGGCACACGTTCACGCCGCTCCTCGGGAACGTGGTTCCCGGGAGCCTCCAAAAAATCCTCCTGCCTGACGAAAACCCCGGTCCCTGGGCGGTCTGCACCCAAACTTTGGCGATGAACGTCGCCTCGCTGACCGACCGGGACCGAGGAAAAAAAAACCCAGCCGGGGGGAAAAAAAAAAAAAACCCCCCGGCTGGGGATTTTTTATTCTAAATTTAAAAATGAGTTGAAAAACCTGAAAAGCAAAAGTCATACAAGGTTACAACCATACAGCCCTTCAACACACACACACACACACCCACACACACACTTCCTTCAGCTTACACACAAACCCACACCGATTCACACCTCAACCGCTCTGCTAACGCTCGGCACACGTTCACGCCGGTCCTCGGGAACGTGGTTCCCGGGAGCCTCCAAAAAATCCTCCTGCCTGACGAAAACCCCGGTCCCTGGGCGGTCTGCACCCAAACTTTGGCGATGAATGTCGCCTCGCGGACCGACCGGGACCGAGGAAAAAAAAACCCAGCCGGGGGGAAAAAAAAAAAAACCCCCCAGCTGGGGATTTTTTATTCTAAATTTAAAAATGAGTTGAAAAACCTGAAAAGCAAAAGTCACACACACAAGGTTAAATCCACTCACCCTGTGCTCACACACAGAGAGACAAGCAGACACAGACAGACACAGCCACAGGCTCTCACACGTGCTCACACACTCTTCCCGCTTACACGCTCGCTGCGGCCCTTACCTGAGACGCTGAAGATTGTGGTTCGACACATCTTCTGGCTGCCCCTCTCTGACATCAAATGGTAGATTGGGGAAATCGGGAGCCTCGGGGACCTGTGAGACAACAGGAAGTAGTCAACAAGTGGCTATCTGACACCCAAGACTTGTCCCTGCTCTGAACCGATAAATTCTCTACCCAAAATCCCACAAAACACAGACCAACGGGAAAGTTTCTATAACTGTTCTACCTAACTGGGACTACCTGCCAGGGCAGGGCAGCTACAACCATAACTGGTACAAGATACGTACACACAATATAAGCTGATGCATACAGTGCAAGTACAGACAATATAAGGCAACGCACTTACATACATCATAAGTACATACAGTATAAGGCAACACAGGTACATACAATATAAGCCAACACAGGTACATGCAAGGTAAGTACATACAGTATAAGCCAACATAGGTACATGCAACATAAGCACATACAGTATAAGCTGACACAGGTACACACAATATAAGCCAACATAGGTACGTGCAACGTAAGCACGTACGGTATAAGCCGACACAGGTACATACAATATAAGGCAACACAAGTACATGCAATGTAATAACACACAGTATAAGCCAACAGAGATACACACAACATGAGTACATACAGTATAAGCCAACACAGGTACATACAATATAAGCCAAGACAAGTACATGCAACATAAGTACATACAGTATAAGCCAACACAGGTACATACAATATAAGCCAACACAGGTACATGCAACCTAAGTACATACAGTAAAAGCTGACACAAGTACATACAATGTAAGCCAACACAGGTACATACAATATAAGTACATACAATATAAGACAACACAGGTACATGCAATTTAAGTACACACAGTATAAGCCAACACAGGTACACACAATATAGGTAGATAGATACAATATAAAATGGGACTTAAGATAACTCTGGAAGATGAATTCCTAAGACCTATACCCTTTCAGAAGAAGGAACCTATAGAACTACTGCAATCACGTGAGGAGGGTATAAGACACCGCTCTACAAGTCCGAGAAAATGTCGTGGGAAAAAAGGCACTACCGAAGCTGGTAGTGAGAAGGAAGACGGATGAGAACATCTTCTGTAATCCTACCTGGCTCAAAGACTAAAAACATAAAGAGGGCAGAATAAGGAAGATCCAGAAAGGAACATGAGCGCAATTTAGGCAAAATGGCACAGAATAGTGCCGACAAAGCGTCGAGATGTAAAAAAGGCCTATGACGTGAAAGACAATGGACACGGACTACGTAACACGGACACGGACAACGTAACACGGACACGGATAACCTAACACAAAGACGAGTGGGAACTATCCCCTTAGGGATCTGAGATTGCAAACGCAAGATGAGCCACAGGCTGATGATGCCAAAGGAAAGGAAGCCCTATGATGACGGCACGTGATGATGAAATGTAGCTCGCGAAAAGAAGTTAGTGTCAAAGCAGTTAGGAAGATGCTCGGCAAGCCTAGAGAAGGAAGCGGACGGCCGGATGACCGTGGCGATAGCTCCGGACCCGAAGGCGAGCCCCTCGGGGGAAAGAGCCGTGACGATGCCGAGTCGAGGAAGGCTGACGACGCAAAGTTAGCGAGAACGCGGACATGGGTTGGAACTGCCCTGCCCGGCAAAGGCTCTGGTGAGGCTGAGGACAAACCCTCTCCCTTTAATTCCCGAGAGCCTGGCCTGCTACAGACCTCTCCGCTAAGCTGACATGAAACTGCCCCCTGTGATAGTAAAGGCTTTTCCCCTTCTCCCGACCGCTGGCCCCGACACTTAGCTTTTGGAAGACGAGCGGACAAAATCCATCCTCGGTCGGACGTGGACGTTGAGATGTTCTCGATGTGTGTCCTTCGGTGCTGCCGCTTGCAAGCTGTGGCTACGAGCCTCCTCAGGGTACCTAAGACGCAACAGAAAACGTGACTATTGCCCTCAAAAACAGTAATCCCCGGGACTCCTCCGCACCGCTGCCCCAGCTCGCCTCAAAACTTGATTTGACTCCGGAGGCTGCCCAGAAGACGCCTGCAAAAAGAAAATGCACACGCTTAGCATGCTGCTGCACAATGCTAGCCTATGAGTCAGCCTGCCTAAACACCGACTCACCTGCCCTCCTCTGTTCCTTGGTCACGCTTATGGCAGTGACAGCACCTGCAAAGAAACAAAGCAAAAAAGCATGCTGAGGTACTATGAAAACACAAGCTCCCAACCGTGACAAGTATGCCACACCGATACCTTAAGGTTGCACCCACCTGGCATGGGCATGCGCGGCCAAGATAGATCAAAGTGGACCGCCTAAAATAAAAAAAAAAAACAAACCAGAGGAGATAGTTAGAGCTGCACCAGAAACTGAGACCTCAGCAATAAAACTGCTTCTGTATGCTACGCAACACTCACCTTGCCCACTGGCCTGGACTGCTGCTCTCTGCCTTGACTTCCTAAAAGCAAAGGCAACAGAGCTGTGACAGCAATCATTTATGCTTCCTCTACCAAAGAAAACAGTGACTGACCTGCTTGTGGGAACCGCCTCATCCAGAATGAGCTACTCTGCCACGAATGCAATGCATCTGCACCTGAAAAAAAGTTACAACATACGTCAAACACCTGCACGATAACTCAAAAGCTGTAAACGCCTTATGACAATCTAGGAATAGCATCTAGAGTTCAGCTACACCCCACATTACAAATTCCAAGTCCCTGGGACTTCTCCTACTGCAGCAGGCTATGGAGCAGGGCAGAGCAGCTCCGGCACAAATGTGTGCTGACACCCGTGACACAGGACAGACCGGACGTGACAAACAAAGGGCACAAGACACAGACAGAAATCTCTTAGCAAGGAAAATGACTGCAAGGACTGAGAGAATGCAAAAGGAGATGACAGAGCTGAGATCGATGGTGAGCTGATGAGGCTCAGAGAACCCTGCAGGAAGAAGACACTAACTGAAAGATTTATTCGACGAACAGCAAAGATGGATGCCTAGGAACCCTACAATCAGAATCCTCTACCTAACCTCATAGTATTACAAGTCCTAATCCACCATAATGGATCCAGGTGGGACATAGCTGTCCATACAGCTCAGAACAAGACCTGAAAAGACATCTGACTGGATGCTTCTAAAGAGAGAAGAGAGTCTGATGCCTGTCTGAGCTCCCGAATCAAAAGTTCTATGGCCTGGGTGCCAGACCAAGGAATGCAGAGATCACAGATGCTAACGCTGATGCCAGGGTGCCGACAGGCCCCCCAAAGGGCTAAGGTAAAAGACATAACACATAAGGCACAATAGACAAGTGACACGATACACATCGGGACTGCTCTGCCCTGCTGCACACCTCAGCACTGTCATCAAAAGTGAGACTTTGCTTTCATGGGGCCTAAGGGGCCACGTCATGAACACCGGCCACCTCCAATGCGGACTCAAAAACCTCTCCCAGTAATTCCCAAACCAGCACCCTGCCTCCATCCCCTCTGTGGGTCATGGCTCTCTACTTATCTCTCAGACATCGGGGGATGCTGGTCCACGTCAGGTGCAAAAAAAGGCCGCCTCGTCGGCTGGGAAGGTGTCACCTCGTCACCATGCTGGTGTCTCTCAGACAGCTGTATTAAAGAGAAAACAAAACATCAGTGCCTGAGCTTGGCACCGCATCACCCAAAACCCCACAAGTCTGCTACTCACCGTCCTCCTATGAAGGCCCAGCACATCCTAACTCTGACCCTCTGCCACACATGCAATGCATCTGCACCTGAAAGAAAGTTAGAACATATGTCAAACACCACCAGGACAACTCACAAGCTGCAAACACCTTATGTCAACCTAGGAATAGCATCTAGAGCCCAAGTACACCCCACATTACTAATTCCAACTCCCCAGGCTTGTCCTACTGCAGCAGGCCATGCGGCAGGGCAGAGCAGCTCCGGCACAAACGTGTGCAGACACCCGTGACGCAGAACGTGAAAAACAGGGGGACGTGAAACACGACACACCATGCTTGATGTGAGGGGTTGGAGGGGGGAAGGCAAAAGGGACCCCAAAGACACACCAGGGAACACGGCACACCGTTCAACACCAGAAAGACCGGAGCTGTTCTGCACTGCCCGCCTGAAAGCTGCCATCAAAAGTAGAGCCTCTCCCTTTAGCTGTCCTAACAGGCCCTTGCAGAAGAACGCTTTTCCGTTTGCTAATTTTTAAGTCTGGCCCAAGAACTCCCAACTCCCTACCCTCCCATCATCCCAGCCCCAAGCCATGGCCCCCGACTTATCTTTTGCATGATTGGTGATGGGAATCCACGTTGCACCTGAAATGAGTCTGCCTCGGAGGGCCCCGTGATGGCCTGTGAGCCTCTCGTTCAGCTACAATAAAGAAAACCAAAACCAAAGTATGAGCACAGACTTATGTGGGCCAAATCCCACCAAGGCAGCTACTTGCCCTCTCCTGACCTTGCCTGGCTCCTTCAGGCTCCAGCTTCATCCTGATTCCAAGGCTGTGGCCTTTATTAGGAGTGGCACCTGGGTTAGAGAAGGACAAAGCTAAATGGCATTGCTGTGAGTGCAGTGGATGACCTTGTGTGCTGTAAGACATGGCAATGCCTCTGCTAGGCTTCTGAACAGCCTTGTGTGGGGGGAGGTCCTCAAATGAACAAATAAACACCCTTTCTCACCCTGCTGCCTTCAAACCTCCCCCCACCCACAATAACTCCCAACTGGATACCTGCTCACCCTCCCTCTCCCAGTCACAATCCTCAACTCACCTGAAGCCTCAACCTCAAACAGCATCCTTGACACTGGGCAGATCCCTCTTGTGACATGATGAACCTGCAGAAAAATTGTTCTGCTTGAGACGTGAGCAATAACAACCACTTCTCTCCACCGCTCACCTTGGCTGCTGGTATCCACATTTACTTCCTAAAAAGAAAGACAAAGAACAGAGCTGTAACAGAGTTGCCATAACACTTCTGCCGCAGAGACAAATGGGGCCTCACCTGCTAGGGGCAATCCCCTCACCTGGGATGGGGCCCTCTGGCAGAAATTTAAGCCATCTGAATCTGAAAAGAAAGTTAGGACAACAGTCAAACGCTTGCAGGATAACTTAAGAGCTCCAGAGACCCTATGTCCATCTAAAAATCCCATCTAGATTCCAGCTACACCGCACATTACAAATTGCAAGTCCCTGGGACTTCTCCTATTGCAGCAGGCTATGCGGCAGGGCAGGGCAGAGCAGCTCCGGCACAAATGTGTGCTGACACCCGTGACACAGGACAGGACGTGACAAACAAAGGGCACAAGACACAGACAGAAATCTCTTGGCAAGGAAAACGGCTGCAAGGACTGAGAGGATGCAAAAGGAGATGACCGAGTTGAGACCGATGGTGAGCTGATGAGGCTCAGAGAAGCCTGGAAGATGAAGATGCTAAACTGAATGATTCATTCCAAGAACTACAAAGATGGATAACCACGAATCCTACAGTTAGAAGCCTCTACCTAACCTCACATTCTTACAAGTCCTAACCCACCACAATGGATCCTGGTGGGCCATAGCGGTCCATACAGCTCAGAACAAGACCTGAAAAGACATCTGACTTGATGCTCCCAAAGAGAGAAGAGAGTCTGATACCTGACTGAGCTCCCGAGTCAAAAGTTCTATGGCCTGGGTGCCAGGCCAAGGAATGCAGACATCACAGATGCTAACAACGGTGCCAGGGTTTCTGACAGGACCCTCAAAGGGCTAAGGCAAAGAACAGGAGACACACAAACAACACATAACGCACAACAGACAAGTGACACGATACACACCGGGACTGCTCTGCCCTGTTGCACACTGTCATCAAAAGTGAGACTTTGCTTTCATGGGGCCTAAGGGGCCACTTCTTGGACACCCTCCAAACTGGACTCAAAAACCCCTCCCAGTAATTCCCAAACCAGCACTCTGCTTTCATCCCCTCAGTGGGTGATCATGGCCCTCTACTTATCTCTCAGACATCAGGGGATGCTGGTCCACGTCAGGTGCAAAGAAAGGCCATCTCGTCACCTGGGAAGGTCCTGCTGGCACCAGGCTGGTGTCTCTCAGACAGCTGTATTAAAGAGAACCAAACATCAGGGCCTGAGCTTGGCACCGCATCGGCCAAAACCCCACCAGTCTGCTACTCACCGCGCTCCTAAGAAGGCCCAGAACCTCCTAACCCTGACCCTCTGCCACACATGCAATGCATCTGCACCTGAAAGAAAGTTAGAACATATGTCAAACACCACGAGGACAACTCACAAGCTGCAAACACCTTATGTCAATCTAGGAACAGCATCTAGAGCCCAAGTACAGCCCACATTACTAATTCCAACTCCCCAGGCCTGTCCCCATTGCAGCAGGCCATGCGGCAGGGCAGAACAGCTCCGGCGCAAACGTGTGCAGACACCCGTGACGCAGAACGTGACAAACAGGGGGACGTGAAACACGACACGTCATGCTTGTGGTGAGGGCCTCGAGGGAAGAAGGCAAAAGGGACCCCAAAGACACACCAGGGAACACGGCACACCGGACAACGAGACACAGACCGGAGCTGTTCTGCTCTGCCCGCCTGAAAGCTGCCATCAAAAGTAGAGCCTCTCCCTTTAGCTGTCCTAAGAAGCCCTCGGAGAAGATTGCTTTTCCCTCTGCTAAATTTTAAATCTGTCGCAAGAACTCCCAACCCTCTACTCTCCCATTATCCCATCTCCAGGCCGTGGCCCCCGACTTATCTTTTGGATGACTGGTGATGTGGATCCACGTTGCACCTGAAATGAGTCTGCCTCGGAGGGCCCCGTGATGGCCTGTGAGCCTCTGGGTCAGCTAAAATAAAGAAAACAAAAACCAAAGTGTGAGTCCAGAGTTATGTGGGCCAAATCCCAGCAAGGCAGCTACTTGCCCTCTCCTGAGTGTGCCTGGCTCCTTCAGGCTCCAGCTTCATCCTGATTCCAAGGCTGTGGCCTTTATTAGGAATGGCACCTGGATTAGAGAAAGGCAAAGTTAAATGGCATTCCTGTGAGTGCAGTGGATGACCTTGTGTGCTGTAAGACATGGCAACGCCTCTGCTAGGCTTCTGAGAAGCCTTCATGTGGGGGGTCCTCAAATAAACACCCTTTCTCACCCTGCTGCCAGCACATCCCCTCCCAATAACTCCCAACTGGATACCGGCTCACCCTCCCTCCCCCAGTCACAATCCTCAACTCACCTGAAGCCTCAATCTCAAACACCATCTTTGACACTGGGCAGATCCCTCTTGTGACATGATGAACCTGCGGAAAAATTGTTCTGCTTGAGACCTGGGCAATAACAACCACTTCTCTCCACTGCTCACCTTGACTGCTGGTATCCACATTTACTTCCTAAAAAGAAAGACAAAGAACAGAGCTGTAACACAGTCACCATATACACTTCTGTTGCAGAGACAAATGGGGCCTCACCTGCTCGGGGGAAACCCCTCAGCCGGGATAGGACCCTCTGGCAGAAATTTAAGCCATCTGAATCTGAAAAGAAAGTTAGGACAAAAGTCAAACGCTTGCAGGATAACTTAAGAGCTCCAGAGATCCTATGTGCATCTAAAAATCCCATCTAGAGTCCAGCTACACCCCACATTACAAATTCCAAGTCCCTGGGACTTCTCCTATTGCAGCAGGCTATGCGGCAGGGCAGAGCAGCTGCGGCACAAATGTGTGCTGACACCCGTGACACAGGACAGACCAGACGTGACAAACAAAGGACACAAGACACAGACAGAAATCTCTTGGCAAGGAAAACGGCTGCAAGGACTGAGAGGATGCAAAAGGAAATGACTGAGCTGAGACCGATGGTGAGCTGATGAGGCTCAGAGAGCCCTGGAGGAAGAAGATGCTAAACTGAATGATTTTTTCCAAGAACTGCAAAGATGGATGCCTAGGAATCCTACAGTTAGAAGCCTCTACCTAACCTCACATTCTTACAAGTCCTAACCCACCACAATGGATCCTGGTGGGCCATAGCGGTCCATACAGCTCAGAACAAGACCTGAAAAGACATCTGACTGGATGCTTCTAAAGAGAGAACTTTTGACTGGGGAGCTCAGACAGGTATCAGAATCGCATCTATGGCCTGGGTGCCAGGCCAAGGGATGCAGACATCACAGATGTTAACAATGGTGCCAAGGTTTCTGACAGGACCCTCAAAGGGTTAAGGAAAAAGACATGAGATACACAAACAACACATAATGCACAATAGACAAGAGACACGAGACACACCGGGACTGCTCTGCCCTGCTGCACACCTCAGCACTGTCATCAAAAGTGAGACTTGGCTTTTACAGGGCCTAAGGGGCCACTTCATGGACACCCCCATCTCCAAAGGGACTCCAAAACCCCTCCCAGTAATTCCCAAACCAGCACTCTGCTTTCATCCCCTCTCTGGGTCATGGCCCTCTACTTATCTCTCAGACATCAGGGGATGCTGGTCTCAGGTGCAAAGAAAGACCACCTCGTCAGCTGGGAAAGTCCTGCTGTCACCACGCTGGTGTCTCTCAGACAGCTGTATTAAAGAGAAAACTAAATATCAGGGCCTGATCTTGGCACCACATCACCCAAAACCCCACCAGTCTGCTACTCACAGTGCTCCTAAGAAGGCCCGGCACCTCCTACTCCTAACCCTGACCCTCTGCCATGGATGCAAGGCATCTGCACCTGAAAGAAAGTGAGAACATATGTCAAACACCTGCAGGACAACTCACAAGCTGCAAACACCTTATACCAACCTAGGAATAGCATCTAGAGCCCAAGTACAGCCCACATTACTAATTCCAACTCCCCAGGCTTGTCCTATTGCAGCAGGCCATGGGCAGAGAAGAACAGCTCCGGCACAAACGTGTGCAGACACCCGTGACACAGAACGTGACAAACAGGGGGACGTAAAACAGGACACACCATGCTTGATGTGAGGGGATGGAGGGGGGAAGGCAAAAGGGACCCCAAGGACACACTAGGTAACACGGTACACCAGACAACACGACACACACCGGAGCTGTTCTGCACTGCCCGCCTGAAAGCTGCCATCAAAAGTAGAGCCTCTCCCTTTAGCTGTTCTAAGAGGCCCTTGGAGAAGATTGCTTTTCCCTCTGCTCATTTTTAAATCTGGCCCAAGAACTCTGAACCTGCTACTCTCCCATCATCCCATCTCCAAGCTATAGTCCCCAACTTATCTTTTGGTTGATTGGTGATGTGGATCCGCGTTGCACCTGAAATGAGTCTGCCTCGGAGGGCCTCGTGGTGGCCTGTTAGCTTCTCGGTCAGCTAAAATAAAGAAAACCAAAACCAAAGTGTGAGTCCAGAGTTATGTGGGCCAAATCCCACCAAGGCAGCTACTTGCCCTCTCCTGAGTGTGCCTGGTGCCTTCAGGCTCCAGCTTCACCCTGATTACAAGGCTGTGGCCTTTATTAAGAGTGGCACCTGCGTTAGAGAAAGGCAAAGTTGAATGGCATTCCTGTGAGCGCAGTAGATAACCTTGTGTGCTGTAGGACATGGGAATACCTCTGCTAGGCTTCTGAGAAGCCTTAGGGGGGTCCTCAAATAAACATCCTTTTTCACGCTTCTGCCTTCAAACCTCCCCCCACCCACAATAATTCCTAACTGTATACCTGCTCACCCTCCCTCTCCTAATCACAATCCTCAACTCACCTGAAACCTCAATCTCAAACATCATCCTTGACACTGGGCAGATCCCTCTTGTGACACGACGAATCTGCTGAAAAAAGCGTTGTACTTGACACAGCCAGGAATCTCTGGAAGCTGCACTCCTTCTAAAAAAAAAAAACACAAAACAAAACAATAACTAAACCAGAAATTACAAATGCACTTTACCACCCCTGAAGACAAAACCCAAAATCATGAATCTAAATACTCCCTGTATTCCATGCTGGTTACTTCACAGAATCTTCAAAGCCTCTGTTCTTTAGATGCCCAGAAACACCCGCTGAAAAGAAGCTGAGATAAGCTGAAAGTGCCTCCTCACTCAAATGAGAGGAGAGCTCTTACCCCAGCACATCCCAGAGAGGGAATGAAGCCCCTCAGCCAAGGCTGGGGTTAATATACCCCTGATTGTGCCCGCCCCTTGTTCCCATGGCACCTGGGAAAAGGGAGGGGGCAACTCCCACCGGGTATAAAAGCCCTCAGAAGAGCTGCAGCTGCTTGGCCCCTCTGACTTGAATTCAAGGGGAGTGAAGGGCTTGTTATAGAAGAAAACTCTTCAGAAAAATAACAGCTCTTTCTTTTTTGCAACAACAACTGGGAGCACAAGTGAAGAAAACTGGTAAGAAATAAAACTTTCTGTTTAGGCAGCCTAACTAGATAAATGGGGTAATTTGCTGTTAACTTACATAACTATTCCTTAGTGGCTACTAAGTAGTACTTCCCATGTGATTAAGCTGGGTGGAGAAGAATACTAATGATATGAATAGTCTAAGTCTCCTTGGGACCTCTAATTTAGGCTATCTACATTAGAAGTAAAAATAAGAAAAATAAAAGCCTCCCAGGCAGTGTAAGAGTTAAGTGCATGCCAGGCTCATCCTTCTCTGAGATACTTGGTCCTACGGCACAGAAAGAAGTGCCCTGAAATGGAGTTTTAAACCCTTAAAATGCTGAAAAAGGCACAGCTTCCTTCCAGTGAACTCCTTAAAAAGAGGAAACGGGGCAGTTACCTCTACTGAAGGTAATACAATGGCAAATAAATAGTTTCTGCTGTTTAATTTGCTCTCCTTAAATACTGGGAAAAGAGGGACTTTCCACACTTTAAATCTCTCCAGTGAGGAAAAAAGGATTTTTCCCTCAGTTCAAACCCTTAGGATGGAGGGATAGCGGGGCTTCTCCCTCAATTTGGGCCTCAGGACAACAAAAAGGGGGTGGCTACCCTTAATTCAAACCCATAAGAAACATTGTCAAGATTTTCCCCTTCTTTTTAAACTGCCAAATAATAGAGAATGGGGACTTCCTGTCAATTAACACCCCTAACAGCATAGAAAAGGCAGGGATTCTTTCAACTGAGACCATTACAATTGCAAGGGAATCTGAGTCCCTACCAGTTTGAACACAAAAAGTGATGGAAAAGGAAGCTTTTTCCCTTTTTTCTAAACCCTTTTTCTCCTAATAACCCTTCTCCTTTCTGGGAGTGCTCTGGAAGGTCTAGGGCTTTGGAGAGGGACTGACACAGTAAAAGGGGAAAGTTGCAAGCCCTCTCCTGGAACCCCACATGCTGCCTGGCCTGCTCAGATGCTGCCCCTTGGCAAAAGGGCTCTTCCCTTGGCGTTTTCTCAAAGTCATGCTCTGTGCCCGGGTGGGTCTGGCTGCTCCCTAGTCTGTGCTGGATGCTCCGTCCATAGTTCCTGGAGAGACACTTGGGATACCCCTGTTAGCTCCTCTGGCCTAGCAGCTCCCTGTGCCAGTGTGCCCGGGTAACCCTCTGAAAGCAGCTGGTCGCACGGGGCGCTGCTAGACCTTGGACTGGGGGTTGAGGTGAAGAAAGGTCCTGTCAGGAGCTCCTTCCCCTACACAGCCCTTTGTCTGCCCCTTAAACCATGGGCTGCCAGACTTGCCTTTCTAAGGAAATTAACAGCCTTTCCTCTCCGTGTGCCCGTGGCTGAAACTGCGATTTGGCCTCCAAAACTGCAGAGAACAATTTCTCACAGCCCGCAGCTGCCGACACCAAGAACTCTGGCTGCCCTTGCAGTGCCGCGTGCCTCCTGCGGATGGACGTCGACACGCAGCAGGGGTGAGTTTGGTTTTACAGGGAAGAGGGCCGGCACAGGATTTCTCCAGGAGCAAAGCTGCCCCCACCGAGAACTCGGGCTGCCCTGGCAGTGCCAAGCACCTCCTAGTGCAAACTGGCATCAGGAAACTCAGGGGCTGAGTTTTTCTGTGCAGAAATTCTCCCAGACCAAACCTGAGAGCATCTAACCCTAACCACAACAACTTAAGTGGGTCTAAAACTTACAACCTTTGGACTGGCAGTGTGGGACCCGACCCGCTGTGCCACCGCTGGCCCCTTTCTAAAGCATTCCACTGCAGTGCTAAAACTCTGCCTTTTCAGAGGGTGTTTTCTCTGACCCTGACCATAATCTTCAAAATATGCTAAAAAATCATAGAATGGCTTTGAAAAAGCCCCAACAATACCCTGAAAAGTCCCTTCCAAAATCTCCTAAATACCTTTAAAAGTCCTAGAAAAAAAACTCAAAAAGACGTTCTCCGTCTCCGAACTCCACCTCTTGCTGTCTAGCCCACAGTCGTCACCCCTACCTTTTTGCAGTGGGTCTGTTGTTCTCTGAGGGTTCTGTCATTGACCTGGTGTGTGAAGGTTGCTGTCTGGTCTCGCTGTTAGGGTTGCTGTGTTGTGCTGCTGCTGTTGGGGGGAAAGGCCGTTTTTAGGGGGGCTGGTTAGGCTGAGGTTAGGGCTGTCTTGGTCTGGCCGCCTGGCCCGCGGCTGCTCCGCTGGCCGTGCCGGGGGGGGGGCGGGGGGGGGGGGGCATTCCTGCCGTGTGCACCGTGGTCACCGCACGGAGCGGGGTCCCGTCTGTCCTCACTCTGCTCGGCTCCCTCCGCTGCAGCCGGGGTCAGTCCCGGCTTTGTCTCTGCCGGATCAGCCGCCGTGAGCCATGGGGGAGCCATGCACGCTCCACCTCAGTCTGCACCAGGACAGCCCCTCCGCCGATCCCGGCTGCAGATCCCGCCTCTGGAGGACCGAAACCTGAGCTGTGCCGATCCCCTCGGCCCATCCCGGCTGCAGATCCCGCCTTTGGAGGACCGAAACCTGAGCTGTGCCGAGTTCCCCCGTCCCGCCCTGAGCTCCGTTCCCTTGGTAACCACAGCTCCGGCTGCTCAGGGGAACTTTCTAAAGGAATCACCTTCTCGAAACACTGCAAGTTCAGTTAAAAGAAAGCCCTCTCCTGCTTCTTCCTAAAAATACGGGAGAAAAGCTATAGAGGATAAAAATCAAAAAAGAATGGGATAAAGGAATTGGTCTATTTCCATTAAAAGAGCTTCCCATAGGAGGGGGCAGACCAGGTAAGCAACACTCAGCCCCCCATGTTCCTTGTTGCGATTTCTGGAGCCATTTGGGACCCTAAAACCAGGCTGACTTTACGGTGGTGGCAGCTTGGGTCAGCGAGGCATCCTGCGCAATGCGGAATTTCTGCAGGCTGATGGCCACAAAGGGCCCCTGGGCCCTGAACGTGAACACCAGCCCTTTTCTAAGGTAAGCCTGGCTCAGCAGCCCAGGTTCCTGATGGGAGATAGCAGGAGACACGTGCCGAGGCCTAAGCAGCTGGAGTTGGGATAGGTGCCAACTGGGTCTGGAGGCAGATTGGGAAATGCAGAATTTCAGAAGGCAAACAACTGGCCACTCCGGGCCACAGGCCCCTGAACATTAGTGCTGACCCTTTTCCCAGGTAAAGAAAACTCAGCAACCCCAAGTCCTGATTTCAAATTGCTGGAGGTGCTTGGGAGTCTGAAACCAGCTCGACTCAGCACAAATGGCAACTTGGATGTGGGAGGCATCCTGAGCAATGGGGAATTTCAGGACCTAGCCGTCCACTAAGGGCCCCTGGCCCCTGAACATGGAGGCCAGCCCTTTTCTCAAGAAATCGTAACTCGGACACCCTGGTTCCTGATGGCAGGTAGCAGGAGACATGTGGCGAGGCAAAAGCAGCTGGAGTGGGAACTGGTGCCAGCTTGGGTCTGGGAGGCACATTTGGCAATGCAGAAATATCAGCAGGCAGCAAACCAGTCCAGGCGAGGCCTCCTGAACACCAATGCCAGCCCTTTCCCAGAAGAAGACAACTCAGGAGCCCCAGGTTCCTGATGGCAGATTGCTGGAGCCCTTTGGGACCCTCAAACCAGCCTGACTTTGCACTGGTGGCAGCTTGGGTCCGCGAGGCATCCTGCGCAATGGAGAACTCCAGCAGACAGACGGCCGGCTGCTTGGGCCACAGGCCCCTCAACATTAGGGCTGACCTATTTCCCAGGTAAGCAAAACTCAGCAGCCCAAGTTCCTGGTGGCATATTGCTCAAGGTGCTTGAGACTATCAAACAAGCTCAACTCGGCTGAGGTGGCAGCTTGGGTCTGGGAGGTCTCCTGTGCAATGTGGAATTTCAGAAGGCACACAGACAGCCACTCCAGGCCACAGGCTGCTGAAAACTAATGCTGACCCTTTCCCTAGGTGAGCAAAACTCAGCGCCGCAGGTTCCTTGTTGCAGACTGCTCAATTCAGCTGAGGTGGCAGCTGGGTTCTGGGAGGCATCCTGCACAATGCAGAACTTCAGATGGCAGCCAGCCAGCCCCTCTTGGCCAGAGGCTCCTAAACACTAGTGCTGTCCCTTTTCCCAGGTAAGCAAAACTCATCAGCCCAAGTTCCTGGTGGCATATTGCTCGAGGTGCTTGGGACTCTCAAACGAGCTCAACTCGGCTGAGGTGGCAGCTTGGATCCGGGAGGCATCCTGCGCAATGGAGAATTTCAGCAGGCAGCCGGCCACGAAGGGCCCCTGGGCTCTGAACAGAAATGCTGCCCTTGACACAGGTAAGTGTAACTCACCAGCTCAGGCTCTTGATGCAATATTGCTGGGGCCATTTGGGACCCTCACAGCAGCCTGACTCTGCGGTGGTGGCAGCTTGGGTCGGGGAGGCATCCTGCACAATGCAGATTTTGAGCAGGCAGCTGGCCAGTAAGGGCCCCTGGGCCCTGGGCACCAATGCTGCCCATTACACAGGTAAGTGTAACTCACCAGCTCAGGTTCTTGATGCAAGATTGCTGGGGCCATTTGGGACCCTCACAGCAGCCTGACTCTGCGGTGGTGGCAGCTTGGGTCCGCGAGGCATCCTGCGCAATGGAGAACTCCAGCAGGCAGACGGCCGGCTGCTCGGGCCACAGGCCCCTCAACATTAGGGCTGACCTTTTTCCCAGGAAGCAAAACTCAGCAACCCAAGTTCTTGGTGGCATATTGCTCAAGGCGCTTGGGACTCTCAAACGAGCTCGACTCGGCTGAGGTGGCAGCTGGGGTCTGGGAGGCATCCTGCGGAATTTCACCAGACAGCCTGCCACGAAGGGCCCCTATGTCCTGAACACCAATGCTGCCCTTTTCCAGAAGAAGAAAACTCAGCAGCCCAGGTTCCTGATGGGAGATTGCTGGACATATTTGGGGGCCCTCAAACCAGCCTGACTCTGCGGTGCTGGCAGCTTGGGTCTGGGAGGCATCCTGCGCAATGCAGAATCTCATGAGCCAGCCGTCCACTAAGGGCCCCTGGACCCTGGACGCCAATGCCGCCCTTTACGCAGGTAAGTGTAACTCACCAGCTCAGGTTCCTGATGGCAGATGGACAGGGCCATTTGGGACCTTCAAACCAGCCTGACTTTGCGGTGGTGGCAGCTTGGGTCCGGGAGACATCCTGCGCAACGGAGAATTTAGCAGGCAGCCGGCCACGAAGGGCCCCTGACCTCTGAACAGAAATGCTGCCCTTTACACAGGTAAGTGTAACTCATCAGCTCAGGTTCGTGATGGAATATTGCTGGGGCCATTTGGGACCCTGAAACCAGACAGATCCTGCGGTGGCGGCAGCTTGGGTCTGGGACGCATCCTGCGCAATGCAGAATTTCAGCAGGCAGCCTGCCACTAAGGGCCCCTGATTCCTGGACACCAAGGCCGCCCTTTACACAGGGAAGTGTAACTCAGCAGCTCAGGTTCCTGAGGGCAGATTGCTGGACACATTTGGGGCCCTCAAAGCAGCCTAACTGTGCAGTGCTGGCAGCTTGGGTCTGGGAGGCATCCTGCGCAATGCAGAATTTCAGCAGGCAGACGGCTGGCCACTCCGGGCCACAGGCTCCTGAACACTGGTGCTGTCCCTTTTCTCAGCTAAGCAAAACTCAGCCGCCCAAGTTCCTGGTGGCCTATTGCTCGAGGTGCTTGGGACTCTCAAACGACCTCGACTCGGCTGAGGTAGCAGTTGGGGTCTGGGAGGCATCCTGCGCAATGCGGAATGTTAGAAGGCAAACAGACAGCCACTCCGGGCCACGTGCTCCTGAAAACTAATGCTGACCCATTCCCCAGGTAAGCAAAACTCAGCCCTCCAGGTTCCTTGTTGCAGACAGCTGGAGACGCCTGGGACTCACAAACGAGCCAGACTCGGCAGAGGTAGCAGCTGGGGTCCGGGAGGCATCCGGTGCAATGCAGAATTTCAGATGACCGACAGCCGGCCCCTCTGGACCAGAGGCTCCTAAACACTGGTGCTGTCCCTTTTCCCAGGTAAGCAAAACTCAGCATCCCAGGTTCCTACTTTCAGATTCCTGGAGGTGCTTGGGAGTCTCAAACAAGATCAACTAGGCACAGGTGGCAGCTTGGGGCTGGGAGGGATCATGAGCAATGCAGAATTTCAGCAGACAGCAGGCCACTACGGGCCACTCAGGGCCCTGGACACCAATGCTGCCCTTTACACAGGTAAGTGTAACTCACCAGCTCCAGTTCCTGATGGCAGATTAATGGGCCCATTTGGGACCCTCAAAGCAGCCTGACTCTGCGGTGGTGAGAGCTTGGGTCTGGGAGGCATCCTGCGCAATGCAGAATTTCAGCAGGCAGCCAGCCACAAAGGGCCCCTGGGCTCTGAACCGAAATGCTGCCCTTGACACATGTAAGTGTAACTCACCAGCTCAGATTCCTGGTGGCAGGTGGCTGGAGCCACTTGGGACTCTCAAACCTGCCTGACTTTACAGAGGTGGCAGCTTGGGTCTTGGAGGCATCCTGCACAATGCGGAATTTCTGCAGGCAGCCGTCCACTAAGGGCCCTTGGGCCTGAAGACCAAGGCTAGTCCTTTAAAAAGGTAAGTGTAACTCAGCGGCCCAGGCTCCTGATGGCAGGTAGCAGGGGACACGTGCCGAGGATGAAGCGGCGGGAGTTTGAACTGGTGCCAGCTTGGGCCTGGGAGGCATCCTGCGCAATACAGAATTTCAGCAGGCAGCCAGCCAGTCCAGGCGAGGCCTCCTGAACACCAATGCCAGCCCTTTGCCAGAGGAAGACAACTCAGGAGCCCCAGGTTCCTGATGGCAGATTGCTGGAGCCCTTTGGGACCCTCAAACCAGCCTGACTTTGCAGTGGTGGCAGCTTGGGTCCGGAAGGCCTCCTGCACAATGCAGAGTTTCAGCAGAGAGCCGGCCGCTCCGGGCCACAGGTTCCTGAACGCTAGTGCTGACCCTTTTACCAGGTAAGCAAATCTCAGCCCCCCAGATTCCTTGCTGCAGACTGCTCAACTCAGCTGAGGTGGCAGCTGGGTTCTGGGAGGCATCCTGCACAACGCAGAAGTTCAGATGGCAGCCAGCCAGCCCCTCTTGGCCAGAGGCTCCTAAACACTAGTGCTGTCCCTTTTCCCAGGTAAGCAAAACTCATCAGCCCAAGTTCCTGGTGGCATATTGCTCGAGGTGCTTGGGACTCTCAAACGAGCTCAACTCGGCTGAGGTGGCAGCTTGGATCCGGGAGGCATCCTGCGCAATGGAGAATTTCAGCAGGCAGCCGGCCACGAAGGGCCCCTGGGCTCTGAACAGAAACGCTGCCCTTGACACAGGTAAGTGTAACTCACCAGCTCAGGTTCTTGATGCAAGATTGCTGGGGCCATTTGGGACCCTCACAGCAGCCTGACTCTGCGTTGGTGGCAGCTTGGGTCGGGGAGGCATCCTGCGCAATGCAGAATTTGAGCAGGCAGCTGGCCAGTAAGGGCCCCTGGGCCCTGGGCACCAATGCTGCCCATTACACAGGGAAGTGTAACTCAGCAGCTCAGGTTCCAGATGGCAGATGGCAGGAGACACGTGGCGAGGCAAAAGCAGCTGGAGTGGGAACTGGTGCCAGCTTGGGTCTGGGAGGATTTGGCAATGCAGAAATATCAGCAGGCTGCCACCCAGTCCAGGCGAGGCCGCCTGAACACCAATGCCAGCCCTTTCCCAAAAGAAGACAACTCAGGAACTCCAGGTTCCTGACGGCAGATTGCTGGAGCCCTTTGGGACCCTCAAACCAGCCTGACTTTGCAGTGGTGGCAGCTTGGGTCCGGAAGGCCTCCTGCACAATGCAGAGTTTCAGCAGAGAGCCGGCCGCTTCGGGCCACAGGTTCCTGAACACTAGTGCTGACCCTTTTACCAGGTAAGCAAAACTCAGCCCCCCAGATTCCTTGTTGCAGACTGCTCAACTCAGCTGAGGTGGCAGCGTGGTTCTGGGAGGCATCCTGCACAATGCAGAACTTCAGATGGCAGCCAGCCAGCCCCTCTTGGCCAGAGGCTCCTAAACACTAGTGCTGTCCCTTTTCCCAGGTAAGCAAAACTCATCAGCCCAAGTTCCTGGTGGCATATTGCTCGAGGTGCTTGGGACTCTCAAACGAGCTCAACTCGGCTGAGGTGGCAGCTGGGGTCTGACAGGCATCCTGCGCAATGCAGAATCTCATGAGCCAGCCTTCCACTAAGGGCCCCTGGACCCTGGACGCCAATGCCGCCCTTTACACAGGTAAGTGTAACTCACCAGCTCAGGTTCCTGATGGCAGATGGACAGGGCCATTTGGGACCTTCAAACCAGCCTGGCTTTGCGGTGGTGGCAGCTTGGGTCCGGGAGACATCCTGCGCAATGGAGAATTTCAGCAGGCAGCCGGCCACGAAGGCCCCCTGGGCTCTGAACAGAAACGCTGCCCTTGACACAGGTAAGTGTAACTCACCAGCTCAGGTTCTTGATGCAAGATTGCTGGGGCCATTTCAGACCCTCACAGCAGCCTGACTCTGCGGTGGTGGCAGCTTGGGTCGGGGAGGCATCCTGCGCAATGCAGAATTTGAGCAGGCAGCTGGCCAGTAAGGGCCCCTGGGCCCTGGGCACCAATGCTGCCCATTACACAGGTAAGTGTAACTCACCAGCTCAGGTTCTTGATGCAAGATTGCTGGGGCCATTTGGGACCATCACAGCAGCCTGACTCTGCGGTGGTGGCAGCTTGGGTCCGCGAGGCATCCTGCGCAATGGAGAACTCCAGCAGGCAGACGGCCGGCTGCTCGGGCCACAGGCCCCTCAACATTAGGGCTGACCTTTTTCCCAGGTAAGCAAAACTCAGCAGCCCAAGTTCTTGGTGGCATATTGCTCAAGGCGCTTGGGACTCTCAAACAAGCTCGACTTGGCTGAGGTGGCAGCTGGGGTCTGGGAGGCATCCTGCGGAATTTCACCAGACAGCCTGCCACGAAGGGCCCCTATGTCCTGAACACCAATGCTGCCCTTTCCCAGAAGAAGAAAACTCAGCAGCCCAGCTTCCTGATGGGAGATTGCTGGACGCATTTGGGGGCCCTCAAACCAGCCTGACTCTGCGGTGGCGGCAGCTTGGGTCTGGGAGGCATCCTGCGCAATGCAGAATTTCAGCAGGCAGCCTGCCACTAAGGGCCCCTGATTCCTGGACACCAAGGCCGCCCTTTACACAGGGAAGTGTAACTCAGCAGCTCAGGTTCCTGAGGGCAGATTGCTGGACACATTTGGGGCCCTCAAAGCAGCCTAACTGTGCAGTGCTGGCAGCTTGGGTCTGGGAGGCATCCTGCGCAATGCAGAATTTCAGCAGGCAGACGGCTGGCCACTCCGGGCCACAGGCTCCTGAACACTGGTGCTGTCCCTTTTCTCAGCTAAGCAAAACTCAGCCGCCCAAGTTCCTGGTGGCATATTGCTCGAGGTGCTTGGGACTCTCAAACGACCTCGACTCGGCTGAGGTAGCAGCTGGGGTCTGGGAGGCATCCTGCGCAATGCGGAATGTTAGAAGGCAAACAGACAGCCACTCCGGGCCACGTGCTCCTGAAAACTAATGCTGACCCATTCCCCAGGTAAGCAAAACTCAGCCCTCCAGGTTCCTTGTTGCAGATAGCTGGAGGCACCTGGGACTCACAAACGAGCCAGACTCGGCAGAGGTAGAAGCTGGGGTCCGGGAGGCATCCGGTGCAATGCAGAATTTCAGATGACCGACAGCCGGCCCCTCTGGACCAGAGGCTCCTAAACACTGGTGCTGTCCCTTTTCCCAGGTAAGCAAAACTCAGCATCCCAGGTTCCTACTTTCAGATTCCTGGAGGTGCTTGGGAGTCTCAAACAAGATCAACTAGGCACAGGTGGCAGCTTGGGGCTGGGAGGGATCATGAGCAATGCA
Source organism: Melozone crissalis (assembly GCF_028551555.1). Lineage (NCBI taxonomy): Eukaryota > Metazoa > Chordata > Aves > Passeriformes > Passerellidae > Melozone > Melozone crissalis. The sequence continues at coordinate 32,660 of NW_026536181.1, forward strand.
GAATTTCAGCAGACAGCAGGCCACTATGGGCCACTCAGGGCCCTGGACACCAATGCTGCCCTTTACACAGGTAAGTGTAACTCACCAGCTCCAGTTCCTGATGGCAGATTAATGGGCCCATTTGGGACCCTCAAAGCAGCCTGACTCTGCGGTGGTGAGAGCTTGGGTCCGGGAGGCATCCTGCACAATGCAGAATTTGAGCAGGCAGCCAGCCACAAAGGGCCCCTGGGCCTGAAGACCAAGGCTAGTCCTTTAAAAAGGTAAGTGTAACTCAGCGGCCCAGGCTCCTGATGGCAGGTAGCAGGGGACACGTGCCGAGGACGAAGCGGCGGGAGTTTGAACTGGTGCCAGCTTGGGCCTGGGAGGCATCCTGCGCAATACAGAATTTCAGCAGGCAGCCAGCCAGTCCAGGCGAGGCCCCCTGAACACCAATGCCAGCCCTTTGCCAGAGGAAGACAACTCAGGAGCCCCAGGTTCCTGATGGCAGATTGCTGGAGCCCTTTGGGACCCTCAAACCAGCCTGACTTTGCAGTGGTGGCAGCTTGGGTCCGGAAGGCCTCCTGCACAATGCAGAGTTTCAGCAGAGAGCCGGCCGCTCCGGGCCACAGGTTCCTGAACGCTAGTGCTGACCCTTTTACCAGGTAAGCAAATCTCAGCCCCCCAGATTCCTTGCTGCAGACTGCTCAACTCAGCTGAGGTGGCAGCTGGGTTCTGGGAGGCATCCTGCACAATGCAGAACTTCAGATGGCAGCCAGCCAGCCCCTCTTGGCCAGAGGCTCCTAAACACTAGTGCTGTCCCTTTTGCCAGGTAAGCAAAACTCATCAGCCCAAGTTCCTGGTGGCATATTGCTCGAGGTGCTTGGGACTCTCAAACGAGCTCAACTCGGCTGAGGTGGCAGCTTGGATCCGGGAGGCATCCTGCGCAATGGAGAATTTCAGCAGGCAGCCGGCCACGAAGGGCCCCTGGGCTCTGAACAGAAATGCTGCCCTTGACACAGGTAAGTGTAACTCACCAGCTCAGGTTCTTGATGCAATATTGCTGGGGCCATTTGGGACCCTCACAGCAGCCTGACTCTGCGTTGGTGGCAGCTTGGGTCGGGGAGGCATCCTGCGCAATGCAGAATTTGAGCAGGCAGCTGGCCAGTAAGGGCCCCTGGGCCCTGGGCACCAATGCTGCCATTACACAGGGAAGTGTAACTCAGCAGCTCAGGTTCCAGATGGCAGATGGCAGGAGACACGTGGCGAGGCAAAAGCAGCTGGAGTGGGAACTGGTGCCAGCTTGGGTCTGGGAGGCACATTTGGCAATGCAGAAATATCAGCAGGCAGCAAGCCAGTCCAGGCGAGGCCTCCTGAACACCATTGCCAGCCCTTTCCCAGAAGAAGAAAACTCAAGAGCCCCAGGTTCCTGATGGCAGATTGCTGGAGCCCTTTGGGACCCTCAAACCAGCCTGACTTTGCAGTGGTGGCAGCTTGGGTCCGGAAGGCCTCCTGCACAATGCAGAGTTTCAGCAGAGAGCCGGCCGCTCCGGGCCACAGGTTCCTGAACGCTAGTGCTGACCCTTTTACCAGGTAAGCAAAATTCAGCCCCCCAGATTCCTTGTTGCAGACTGCTCAACTCAGCTGAGGTGGCAGCTGGGTTCTGGGAGGCATCCTGCACAATGCAGAACTTTAGATGGCAGCCAGCCAGCCCCTCTTGGCCAGAGGCTCCTAAACACTAGTGCTGTCCCTTTTCCCAGGTAAGCAAAACTCATCAGCCCAAGTTCCTGGTGGCATATTGCTCGAGGTGCTTGGGACTCTCAAAGGAGCTCAACTCGGCTGAGGTGGCAGCTTGGATCCGGGAGGCATCCTGCGCAATGGAGAATTTCAGCAGGCAGCCGGCCACGAAGGGCCCCTGGACTCTGAACAGAAATGCTGCCCTTGACACAGGTAAGTGTAACTCACCAGCTCAGGTTCTTATGCAAGACTGCTGGGGCCATTTCGGACCCTCACAGCAGCCTGACTCTGCGGTGGTGGCAGCTTGGGTCGGGGAGGCATCCTGCGCAATGCAGAATTTGAGCAGGCAGCTGGCCAGTAAGGGCCCCTGGGCCCTGGGCACCAATGCTGCCCAGTACACAGGGAAGTGTAACTCAGCAGCTCAGGTTCCAGATGGCAGATGGCAGGAGACACGTGGCGAGGCAAAAGCAGCTGGAGTGGGAACTGGTGCCAGCTTGGGTCTGGGAGGCACATTTGGCAATGCAGAAATATCAGCAGGCAGCAAACCAGTCCAGGCGAGGCCTCCTGAACACCAATGCCAGCCCTTTCCCAGAAGAAGACAACTCAGGAGCTCCAGGTTCCTGATGGCAGATTGCTGGAGCCCTTTGGGACCCTCAAACCAGCCTGACTTTGCACTGGTGGCAGCTTGGGTCTGGGAGGCACATTTGGCAATGCAGAAATATCAGCAGGCAGCCAGCCAGTCCAGGCGAGGCCTCCTGAACACCAATGCCAGCCCTTTCCCAGAAGAAGACAACTCAGGAGCCCCAGGTTCCTGATGGCAGATTGCTGGAGCCCTTTGGGACCCTCAAACCAGCCTGACTTTGCAGTGGTGGCAGCTTGGGTCCGGAAGGCCTCCTGCACAATGCAGAGTTTCAGCAGAGAGCCGGCCGCTCCGGGCCACAGGTTCCTGAACGCTAGTGCTGACCCTTTTACCAGGTAAGCAAAACTCAGCCCCCCAGATTCCTTGTTGCAGACTGCTCAACTCAGCTGAGGTGGCAGCTGGGTTCTGGGAGGCATCCTGCACAATGCAGAACTTCAGATGGCAGCCAGCCAGCCCCTCTTGGCCAGAGGCTCCTAAATACTAGTGCTGTCCCTTTTCCCAGGTAAGCAAAACTCAGCAGCCCAAGTTCCTGGTGGCATATTGCTCGAGGTGCTTGGGCTCCCAAACGAGTTCAACTCGGCTGAGGTGGCAGCTTGGATCCGGGAGGCATCCTGCGCAATGGAGAATTTCAGCAGGCAGCCGGCCACTAAGGGCCCCTGGGCTCTGAACAGAAATGCTGCCCTTGACACAGGTAAGTGTAACTCACCAGCTCAGGTTCTTGATGCAAGATTGCTGGGGCCATTTCAGACCCTCACAGCAGCCTGACTCTGCGGTGGTGGCAGCTTGGGTCGGGGAGGCATCCTGCGCAATGCAGAATTTGAGCAGGCAGCTGGCCAGTAAGGGCCCCTGGGCCCTGGGCACCAATGCTGCCCATTACACAGGGAAGTGTAACTCAGCAGCTCAGGTTCCAGATGGCAGATGGCAGGAGACACGTGGCGAGGCAAAAGCAGCTGGAGTGGGAACTGTTGCCAGCGCGGGTCTGGGAGGCACATTTGGCAATGCAGAAATATCAGCAGGCAGCCAGCCAGTCCAGGCGAGGCCTCCTGAACACCAATGCCAGCCCTTTCCCAGAAGAAGACAACTCAGGAGCCCCAGGTTCCTGATGGCAGATTGCTGGAGCCCTTTGGGACCCTCAAACCAGCCTGACTTTGCACTGGTGGCAGCTTGGGTCTGGGAGGCACATTTGGCAATGCAGAAATATCAGCAGGCAGCCAGCCAGTCCAGGCGAGGCCTCCTGAACACCAATGCCAGCCCTTTCCCAGAAGAAGACAACTCAGGAGCCCCAGGTTCCTGATGGCAGATTGCTGGAGCCCTTTGGGACCCTCAAACCAGCCTTACTTTGCAGTGGTGGCAGCTTGGGTCCGGAAGGCCTCCTGCACAATGCAGAGTTTCAGCAGAGAGCCGGCCGCTCCGGGCCACAGGTTCCTGAACGCTAGTGCTGACCCTTTTACCAGGTAAGCAAAACTCAGCCCCCCAGATTCCTTGTTGCAGACTGCTCAACTCAGCTGAGGTGGCAGCTGGGTTCTGGGAGGCATCCTGCACAATGCAGAACTTCAGATGGCAGCCAGCCAGCCCCTCTTGGCCAGAGGCTCCTAAACACTAGTGCTGTCCCTTTTCCCAGGTAAGCAAAACTCAGCAGCCCAAGTTCCTGGTGGCATATTGCTCGAGGTGCTTGGGACTCTCAAACGAGCTCAACTCGGCTGAGGTGGCAGCTTGGATCTGGGAGGCATCCTGCGCAATGGAGAATTTCAGCAGGCAGCCGGCCACGAAGGGCCCCTGGGCTCTGAATAGAAATGCTGCCCTTGACACAGGTAAGTGTAACTCACCAGCTCAGGTTCTTGATGCAAGATTGCTGGGGCCATTTGGGACCCTCACAGCAGCCTGACTCGGCGGTGGTGGCAGCTTGGGTCCGCGAGGCATCCTGCGCAATGGAGAACTCCAGCAGGCAGACGGCCGGCTGCTCGGGCCACAGGCCCCTGAACATTAGGGCTGACCTTTTTCCCAGGTAAGCAAAACTCAGCAGCCCAAGTTCTTGGTGGCATATTGCTCAAGGCGCTTGGGACTCTCAAACGAGCTCGACTCGGCTGAGGTGGCAGCTGGGGTCTGACAGGCATCCTGCGCAATGCAGAATCTCATGAGCCAGCCTTCCACTAAGGGCCCCTGGACCCTGGATGCCAATTCCGCCCTTTACACAGGTAAGTGTAACTCACCAGCTCAGGTTCCTGATGGCAGATGGACAGGGCCATTTGGGACCTTCAAACCAGCCTGGCTTTGCGGTGGTGGCAGCTTGGGTCCGGGAGACATCCTGCGCAATGGAGAATTTCAGCAGGCAGCCGGCCACGAAGGGCCCCTGGGCTCTGAACAGAAACGCTGCCCTTGACACAGGTAAGTGTAACTCACCAGCTCAGGTTCTTGATGCAAGATTGCTGGGGCCATTTCAGACCCTCACAGCAGCCTGACTCTGCGGTGGTGGCAGCTTGGGTCGGGGAGGCATCCTGCGCAATGCAGAATTTGAGCAGGCAGCTGGCCAGTAAGGGCCCCTGGGCCCTGGGCACCAATGCTGCCCATTACACAGGTAAGTGTAACTCAGCAGCTCAGGTTCTTGATGCAAGATTGCTGGGGCCATTTGGGACCCTCACAGCAGCCTGACTCGGCGGTGGTGGCAGCTTGGGTCCGCGAGGCATCCTGCGCAATGGAGAACTCCAGCAGGCAGACGGCCGGCTGCTCGGGCCACAGGCCCCTGAACATTAGGGCTGACCTTTTTCCCAGGTAAGCAAAACTCAGCAGCCCAAGTTCTTGGTGGCATATTGCTCAAGGCGCTTGGGACTCTCAAACGAGCTCGACTCGGCTGAGGTGGCAGCTGGGGTCTGACAGGCATCCTGCGCAATGCAGAATCTCATGAGCCAGCCTTCCACTAAGGGCCCCTGGACCCTGGATGCCAATTCCGCCCTTTACACAGGTAAGTGTAACTCACCAGCTCAGGTTCCTGATGGCAGATGGACAGGGCCATTTGGGACCTTCAAACCAGCCTGGCTTTGCGGTGGTGGCAGCTTGGGTCCGGGAGACATCCTGCGCAATGGAGAATTTCAGCAGGCAGCCGGCCACGAAGGGCCCCTGGGCTCTGAACAGAAACGCTGCCCTTGACACAGGTAAGTGTAACTCACCAGCTCAGGTTCTTGATGCAAGATTGCTGGGGCCATTTCAGACCCTCACAGCAGCCTGACTCTGCGGTGGTGGCAGCTTGGGTCGGGGAGGCATCCTGCGCAATGCAGAATTTGAGCAGGCAGCTGGCCAGTAAGGGCCCCTGGGCCCTGGGCACCAATGCTGCCCATTACACAGGTAAGTGTAACTCAGCAGCTCAGGTTCTTGATGCAAGATTGCTGGGGCCATTTGGGACCCTCACAGCAGCCTGACTCTGCGGTGGTGGCAGCTTGGGTCCGCGAGGCATCCTGCGCAATGGAGAACTCCAGCAGGCAGACGGCCGGCTGCTCGGGCCACAGGCCCCTCAACATTAGGGCTGACCTTTTTCCCAGGTAAGCAAAACTCAGCAGCCCAAGTTCTTGGTGGCATATTGCTCAAGGCGCTTGGGACTCTCAAACGAGCTCGACTCGGCTGAGGTGGCAGCTGGGGTCTGACAGGCATCCTGCGCAATGCAGAATCTCATGAGCCAGCCTTCCACTAAGAGCCCCTGGACCCTGGACGCCAATGCCGCCCTTTACACAGGTAAGTGTAACTCACCAGCTCAGGTTCCTGATGGCAGATGGACAGGGCCATTTGGGACCTTCAAACCAGCCTGGCTTTGCGGTGGTGGCAGCTTGGGTCCGGGAGACATCCTGCGCAATGGAGAATTTCAGCAGGCAGCCGGCCACGAAAAGCCCCTGGGCTCTGAACAGAAATGCTGCCCTTGACACAGGTAAGTGTAACTCACCAGCTCAGGTTCTTGATGCAAGATTGCTGGGGCCATTTCAGACCCTCACAGCAGCCTGACTCTGCGGTGGTGGCAGCTTGGGTCGGGGAGGCATCCTGCGCAATGCAGAATTTGAGCAGGCAGCTGGCCAGTAAGGGCCCCTGGGCCCTGGGCACCAATGCTGCCCATTACACAGGTAAGTGTAACTCAGCAGCTCAGGTTCTTGATGCAAGATTGCTGGGGCCATTTGGGACCCTCACAGCAGCCTGACTCTGCGGTGGTGGCAGCTTGGGTCCGCGAGGCATCCTGCGCAATGCAGAATTTCAGCAGGCAGACGGCTGGCCACTCCGGGCCACAGGCTCCTGAACACTGGTGCTGTCCCTTTTCTCAGCTAAGCAAAACTCAGCCGCCCAAGTTCCTGGTGGCATATTGCTCGAGGTGCTTGGGACTCTCAAACGACCTCGACTCGGCTGAGGTAGCAGCTGGGGTCTGGGAGGCATCCTGCGCAATGCGGAATGTTAGAAGGCAAACAGACAGCCACTCCGGGCCACGTGCTCCTGAAAACTAATGCTGACCCATTCCCCAGGTAAGCAAAACTCAGCCCTCCAGGTTCCTTGTTGCAGATAGCTGGAGGCGCCTGGGACTCACAAACGAGCCAGACTCGGCAGAGGTAGCAGCTGGGGTCCGGGAGGCATCCGGTGCAATGCAGAATTTCAGATGACCGACAGCCGGCCCCTCTGGACCAGAGGCTCCTAAACACTGGTGCTGTCCCTTTTCCCAGGTAAGCAAAACTCAGCATCCCAGGTTCCTACTTTCAGATTCCTGGAGGTGCTTGGGAGTCTCAAACAAGATCAACTAGGCACAGGTGGCAGCTTGGGGCTGGGAGGGATCATGAGCAATGCAGAATTTCAGCAGACAGCAGGCCACTACGGGCCACTCAGGGCCCTGGACACCAATGCTGCCCTTTACACAGGTAAGTGTAACTCACCAGCTCCAGTTCCTGATGGCAGATTAATGGGCCCATTTGGGACCCTCAAAGCAGCCTGACTCTGCGGTGGTGAGAGCTTGGGTCTGGGAGGCATCCTGCGCAATGCAGAATCTCATGAGCCAGCCTTCCACTAAGAGCCCCTGGACCCTGGACGCCAATGCCGCCCTTTACACAGGTAAGTGTAACTCACCAGCTCAGGTTCCTGATGGCAGATGGACAGGGCCATTTGGGACCTTCAAACCAGCCTGGCTTTGCGGTGGTGGCAGCTTGGGTCCGGGAGACATCCTGCGCAATGGAGAATTTCAGCAGGCAGCCGGCCACGAAGGGCCCCTGGGCTCTGAACAGAAATGCTGCCCTTGACACAGGTAAGTGTAACTCACCAGCTCAGGTTCTTGATGCAAGATTGCTGGGGCCATTTCAGACCCTCACAGCAGCCTGACTCGGCGGTGGTGGCAGCTTGGGTCGGGGAGGCATCCTGCGCAATGCAGAATTTGAGCAGGCAGCTGGCCAGTAAGGGCCCCTGGGCCCTGGGCACCAATGCTACCCATTACACAGGTAAGTGTAACTCAGCAGCTCAGGTTCTTGATGCAAGATTGCTGGGGCCATTTGGGACCCTCACAGCAGCCTGACTCTGCGGTGGTGGCAGCTTGGGTCCGCGAGGCATCCTGCGCAATGCAGAATTTCAGCAGGCAGACGGCTGGCCACTCCGGGCCACAGGCTCCTGAACACTGGTGCTGTCCCTTTTCTCAGCTAAGCAAAACTCAGCCGCCCAAGTTCCTGGTGGCATATTGCTCGAGGTGCTTGGGACTCTCAAACGACCTCGACTCGGCTGAGGTAGCAGCTGGGGTCTGGGAGGCATCCTGCGCAATGCGGAATGTTAGAAGGCAAACAGACAGCCACTCCGGGCCACGTGCTCCTGAAAACTAATGCTGACCCATTCCCCAGGTAAGCAAAACTCAGCCCTCCAGGTTCCTTGTTGCAGATAGCTGGAGGCGCCTGGGACTCACAAACGAGCCAGACTCGGCAGAGGTAGCAGCTGGGGTCCGGGAGGCATCCGGTGCAATGCAGAATTTCAGATGACCGACAGCCGGCCCCTCTGGACCAGAGGCTCCTAAACACTGGTGCTGTCCCTTTTCCCAGGTAAGCAAAACTCAGCATCCCAGGTTCCTACTTTCAGATTCCTGGAGGTGCTTGGGAGTCTCAAACAAGATCAACTAGGCACAGGTGGCAACTTGGGGCTGGGAGGGATCATGAGCAATGCAGAATTTCAGCAGACAGCAGGCCACTACGGGCCACTCAGGGCCCTGGACACCAATGCTGCCCTTTACACAGGTAAGTGTAACTCACCAGCTCCAGTTCCTGATGGCAGATTAATGGGCCCATTTGGGACCCTCAAAGCAGCCTGACTCTGCGGTGGTGAGAGCTTGGGTCTGGGAGGCATCCTGCGCAATGCAGAATTTCAGCAGGCAGCCAGCCACAAAGGGCCCCTGGGCTCTGAACCGAAATGCTGCCCTTTACACCTGTAAGTGTAACTCACCAGCTCAGATTCCTGGTGGCAGGTGGCTGGAGCCACTTGGGACTCTCAAACCTGCCTGACTTTACAGAGGTGGCAGCTTGGGTCTGGGAGGCATCCTGCACAATGCGAAATTTCTGCAGGCAGCCGTCCGCTAAGGGCCCTTGGGCCTGAAGACCAAGGCTAGTCCTTTAAAAAGGTAAGTGTAACTCAGCGGCCCAGGCTCCTGATGGCAGGTAGCAGGGGACACGTGCCGAGGACGAAGCGGCGGGAGTTTGAACTGGTGCCAGCTTGGGCCTGGGAGGCATCCTGCGCAATACAGAATTTCAGCAGGCAGCCAGCCAGTCCAGGCGAGGCCTCCTGAACACCAATGCCAACCCTTTGCCAGAGGAAGACAACTCAGGAGCCCCACGTTCCTGATGGCAGATTGCTGGAGCCCTTTGGGACCCTCAAACCAGCCTGACTTTGCAGTGGTGGCAGCTTGGGTCCGGAAGGCCTCCTGCACAATGCAGAGTTTCAGCAGAGAGCCGGCCGCTCCGGGCCACAGGTTCCTGAACGCTAGTGCTGACCCTTTTACCAGGTAAGCAAAACTCAGCCCCCCAGATTCCTTGTTGCAGACTGCTCAACTCAGCTGAGGTGGCAGCGTGGTTCTGGGAGGCATCCTGCACAATGCAGAACTTCAGATGGCAGCCAGCCAGCCCCTCTTGGCCAGAGGCTCCTAAACACTAGTGCTGTCCCTTTTCCCAGGTAAGCAAAACTCAGCAGCCCAAGTTCCTTGTGGCATATTGCTCGAGGTGCTTGGGACTCTCAAACGAGCTCAACTCGGCTGAGGTGGCAGCTTGGATCCGGGAGGCATCCTGCGCAATGGAGAATTTCAGCAGGCAGCCGGCCACGAAGGGCCCCTGGGCTCTGAACAGAAATGCTGCCCTTGACACAGGTAAGTGTAACTCACCAGCTCAGGTTCTTATGCAAGATTGCTGGGGCCATTTGGGACCCTCACAGCAGCCTGACTCTGCGGTGGTGGCAGCTTGGGTCGGGGAGGCATCCTGCGCAATGGAGAACTCCAGCAGGCAGACGGCCGGCTGCTCGGGCCACAGGCCCCTGAACATTAGGGCTGACCTTTTTCCCAGGTAAGCAAAACTCAGCAGCCCAAGTTCTTGGTGGCATATTGCTCGAGGTGTTTGGGACTCTCAAACGAGCTCGACTCGGCTGAGGTGGCAGCTGGGGTCTGGGAGGCATCCTGCGGAATTTCACCAGACAGCCTGCCACGAAGGGCCCCTATGTCCTGAACACCAATGCTGCCCTTTCCCAGAAGAAGAAAACTCAGCAGCCCAGGTTCCTGATGGGAGATTGCTGGACACATTTGGGGCCCTCAAACCAGCCTGACTCTGTGGTGCTGGCAGCTTGGGTCTGGGAGGCATCCTGCGCAATGCAGAATTTCATGAGCCAGCCGTCCACTAAGGGCCCCTGGACCCTGGACGCCAATGCCGCCCTTTACACAGGTAAGTGTAACTCACCAGCTCAGGTTCCTGATGGCAGATGGACAGGGCCATTTGGGACCTTCAAACCAGCCTGACTTTGCGGTGGTGGCAGCTTGGGTCCGGGAGACATCCTGCGCAACGGAGAATTTAGTAGGCAGCCGGCCACGAAGGGCCCCTGACCTCTGAACAGAAATGCTGCCCTTTACACAGGTAAGTGTAACTCACCAGCTCAGGTTCGTGATGGAATATTGCTGGGGCCATTTGGGACCCTGAAACCAGACAGATCCTGCGGTGGTGGCAGCTTGGGTCTGGGAGGCATCCTGCGCAATGCAGAATTTCAGCAGGCAGCCTGCCACTAAGGGCCCCTGATTCCTGGACAACAAGGCCGCCCTTTACACAGGGAAGTGCAACTCAGCAGCTCAGGTTCCTGATAGCAGATTGCTGGATACATTTGGGGCCCTCAAAGCAGCCTAACTGTGCAGTGCTGGCAGCTTGGGTCTGGGAGGCATCCTGCGCAATGCAGAATTTCAGCAGGCAGACGGCTGGCCACTCCGGGCCACAGGCTCCTGAACACTGGTGCTGTCCCTTTTCTCAGCTAAGCAAAACTCAGCCGCCCAAGTTCCTGGTGGCATATTGCTCGAGGTGCTTGGGACTCTCAAACGACCTCGACTCGGCTGAGGTAGCAGCTGGGGTCTGGGAGGCATCCTGCACAATGCGGAATGTTAGAAGGCAAACAGACAGCCACTCCGGGCCACATGCTCCTGAAAACTAATGCTGACCCATTCCCCAGGTAAGCAAAACTCAGCATCCCAGGTTCCTACTTTCAGATTGCTGGAGGTGCTTGGGAGTCTCAAACAAGATCAACTAGGCACAGGTGGCAGCTTGGGGCTGGGAGGGATCATGAGCAATGCAGAATTTCAGCAAACAGCAGGCCACTACGGGCCACTCAGGGCCCTGGACACCAATGCTGCCCTTTACACAGGTAAGTGTAACTCACCAGCTCCAGTTCCTGATGGCAGATTAATGGGCCCATTTGGGTCCCTCACAGCAGCCTGACTCTACGGTGGTGAGAGCTTGGGTCTGGGAGGCATCCTGCGCCATGTGGAATTTCAGCAGGCAGCCGGCCACAAAGGGCCCTTGGGCCTGAAGACCAAGGCTAGTCCTTTAAAAAGGTAAGTGTAACTCAGCGGTCCAGGCTCCTGATGGCAGGTACCAGGGGACACATGCCGAGGACGAAGCAGCTGGAGTTTGAACTGGTGCCAGCTTGGGTCTGGGAGGCACATTTGGCAATGCAGAAATACCAGCAGGCTGCCTGCCAGTCCAGGCGAGGCCTCCTGAACACCAATGCCAGCCCTTTCCCAGAAGAAGAAAACTCAGGAGCCCCGGGTTCCTAATAGAAGATTGCTGGAGCCCTTTGGGACCCTCAAACTTGCCTGACTTTGCAGTGGTAGCAGCTTGGGTCCGGAAGGCCTCCTGCACAATGCAGAGTTTCAGCAGAGAGCCGGCCGCTCCGGGCCACAGGTTCCTGAACGCTAGTGCTGACCCTTTTACCAGGAAAGCAAAACTCAGCCCCCCAGATTCCTTGTTGCAGACTGCTCAACTCAGCTGAGGTGGCAGCTGGGTTCTGGGAGGCATCCTGCACAACGCAGAAGTTCAGATGGCAGCCAGCCAGCCCCTCTTGGCCAGAGGCTCCTAAACACTAGTGCTGTCCCTTTTCCCAGGTAAGCAAAACTCATCAGCCCAAGTTCCTGGTGGCATATTGCTCGAGGTGCTTGGGACTCTCAAACGAGCTCAACTCGGCTGAGGTGGCAGCTTGGATCCGGGAGGCATCCTGCGCAATGGAGAATTTCAGCAGGCAGCCGGCCACGAAGGGCCCCTGGGCTCTGAACAGAAATGCTGCCCTTGACACAGGTAAGTGTAACTCACCAGCTCGGGTTCTTGATGGAAGATTGCTGGGGCCATTTGGGACCCTCAAACCAGCCTGACTTTGCACTGGTGGCAGCTTGGGTCCGGAAGGCCTCCTGCACAATGGAGAACTCCAGCAGGCAGACGGCCGGCTGCTCGGGCCACAGGCCCCTCAACATTAGGGCTGACCTTTTTCCCAGGTCAGCAAAACTCAGCAGCCCAAGTTCTTGGTGGCATATTGCTCGAGGCGCTTGGGACTCTCAAACGAGCTCGACTCGGCTGAGGTGGCAGCTGGGGTCTGGGAGGCATCCTGCGGAATTTCACCAGACAGCCTGCCACGAAGGGCCCCTATGTCCTGAACACCAATGCTGCCCTTTCCCAGAAGAAGAAAACTCAGCATCCCAGGTTCCTGATGGGAGATTGCTGGACACATTTGGGGGCCCTCAAACCAGCCTGACTCTGCGGTGCTGGCAGCCTGGGTCTGGGAGGCATCCTGCGCAATGCAGAATTTCATGAGCCAGCCGTCCACTAAGGGCCCCTGGACCCTGGACGCCAATGCCGCCCTTTACGCAGGTAAGTGTAACTCACCAGCTCAGGTTCCTGATGGCAGATGGACAGGGCCATTTGGGACCTTCAAACCAGCCTGACTTTGCGGTGGTGGCAGCTTGCGTCCGGGAGACATCCTGTGCAATGGAGAATTTAGCAGGCAGCAGGCCACGAAGGGCCCCTGACCTCTGAACAGAAATGCTGCCCTTGACACAGGTAAGTGTAACTCACCAGCTCAGGTTCGTGATGGAATATTGCTGGGGCCATTTGGGACCCTGAAACCAGACAGATCCTGCGGTGGCGGCAGCTTGGGTCTGGGACGCATCCTGCGCAATGCAGAATTTCAGCAGGCGGCCTGCCACTAAGGGCCCCTGATTCCTGGACATCAAGTCCGCCCTTTACACAGGGAAGTGTAACTCACCAGCTCAGATTCCTGATGGCAGGTGGCTGGAGCCACTTGGGACTCTCAAACCTGCCTGACTTTACAGAGGTGGCAGCTTGGGTCTTGGAGGCATCCTGCACAATGCGGAATTTCTGCAGGCAGCCGTCCACTAAGGGCCCTTGGGCCTCAAGACCAAGGCTAATCCTTTAAAAAGGTAAGTGTAACTCAGCGGCCCAGGCTCGTGATGGCAGGTAGCAGGGGACACGTGCCGAGGACGAAGCAGCGGGAGTTTGAACTGGTGCCAGCTTGGGTCTGGGAGGCATCCTGCGCAATACAGAATTTCAGCAGGCAGCCAGCCAGTCCAGGCAAGGCCTCCTGAACACCAATGCCAGCCCTTTCCCCGAAGAAGAAAACTCAGGAGCCCCGGGTTCCTGATAGAAGATTGCTGGAGCCCTTTGGGACCCTCAAACCAGCCTGACTTTGCAGTGGTGGCAGCTTGGGTCCGGAAGGCCTCCTGCACAATGCAGAGTTTCAGCAGAGAGCCGGCCGCTCCGGGCCACAGGTTCCTGAACGCTAGTGCTGACCCTTTTACCAGGTAAGCAAATCTCAGCCCCCCAGATTCCTTGCTGCAGACTGCTCAACTCAGCTGAGGTGGCAGCTGGGTTCTGGGAGGCATCCTGCACAACGCAGAAGTTCAGATGGCAGCCAGCCAGCCCCTCTTGGCCAGAGGCTCCTAAACACTAGTGCTGTCCCTTTTCCCAGGTAAGCAAAACTCATCAGCCCAAGTTCCTGGTGGCATATTGCTCGAGGTGCTTGGGACTCTCAAACGAGCTCAACTCGGCTGAGGTGGCAGCTTGGATCCGGGAGGCATCCTGCGCAATGGAGAATTTCAGCAGGCAGCCGGCCACGAAGGGCCCCTGGGCTCTGAACAGAAATGCTGCCCTTGACACAGGTAAGTGTAACTCACCAGCTCGGGTTCTTGATGGAAGATTGCTGGGGCCATTTGGGACCCTCACAGCAGCCTGACTCTGCGGTGGTGGCAGCTTGGGTCGGGGAGGCATCCTGCGCAATGCAGAATTTGAGCAGGCAGCTGGCCAGTAAGGGCCCCTGGGCCCTGGGCACCAATGCTGCCCATTACACAGGGAAGTGTAACTCAGCAGCTCAGGTTCCAGATGGCAGATGGCAGGAGACACGTGGCGAGGCAAAAGCAGCTGGAGTGGGAACTGGTGCCAGCTTGGGTCTGGGAGGCACATTTGGCAATGCAGAAATATCAGCAGGCTGCCAGCCAGTCCAGGCGAGGCCTCCTGAACACCAATGCCAGCCCTTTCCCAGAAGAAGAAAACTCAGGGGCCCCGGGTTCCTGATGGCAGATTGCTGGAGCCCTTTGGGTCCCTCAAACCAGCCTGACTTTGCACTGGTGGCAGCTTGGGTCCGCGAGGCATCCTGCGCAATGGAGAACTCCAGCAGGCAGACGGCCGGCTGCTCGGGCCACAGGCCCCTGAACATTAGGGCTGACCTTTTTCCCAGGTCAGCAAAACTCAGCAGCCCAAGTTCTTGGTGGCATATTGCTCGAGGCGCTTGGGACTCTCAAACGAGCTCGACTCGGCTGAGGTGGCAGCTGGGGTCTGGGAGGCATCCTGCGGAATTTCACCAGGCAGCCTGCCACGAAGGGCCCCTATGTCCTGAACACCAATGCTGCCCTTTCCCAGAAGAAGAAAACTCAGCATCCCAGGTTCCTGATGGGAGATTGCTGGACACATTTGGGGGCCCTCAAACCAGCCTGACTCTGCGGTGCTGGCAGCTTGGGTCTGGGAGGCATCCTGCGCAATGGAGAATTTCAGCAGGCAGCCAGCCACGAAGGGCCCCTGGGCTCTGAACAGAAATGCTGCCCTTTACACAGGTAAGTGTAACTCACCAGCTCAGGTTCTTGATGGAAGATTGCTGGGGCCATTTGGGACCTTCAAAGCAGCCAGACTCTGCGGTGGTGGCAGCTTGGGTCCGGGAGGCATCCTGCGCAATGCAGAATTTCAGCAGGCAGACGCCTGGCCACTCCGGGCCACAGGCTCCTGAACACTAGTGCTGTCCCTTTTCTCAGCTAAGCAAAACACAGCTGCCCAAGTTCCTGGTGGCATGTTGCTCGAGGCGCTTGGGACTCTCAAAGAGCTCAACTCGGCTGAGGCGGCAGCTGTGGTCTGGGAGGCATCCTGCGCAATGCAGAATTTCAGAAGGCAAACACACAGCCACTCCGGGCCACAGGCTCCTGAAAACTAATGCTGACCCTTTCCCCAGGGACGCAAAACTCAGCCCTCCAGGTTCCTTGTTGCAGATTGTTCGAGGTGCTTGGGACTCTCAAACGAGCCAGACTCGGCTGAGGTGGCAGCTTGGATCCGGGAGGCATCCTCCGGAAGGCAGAATTTCAGCAGGCAGCTGGCCACTAAGGGCCCCTGCGCCCTGGACACAAATGCCGCCCATTACCCCAGGTAAGCGTAACTCACCAGCTCAGGTTCCTGATGGCAGATTGCTGGGGACATTTGGGACCTTCAAACCAGCCTGACTCTGCGATGCTGGCAGCTTGGGTCGGGGAGGCATCCTGCGCAATGCAGAATTTCAGCAGTCAGCTGGCCACTCCGGGCCACAGGCTCCTGAAAACTAATGCTGACCCTTTTACCAGGGAAGCAAAACTCAGCCCCCCGGGTTCCTTGTTGCACATTGCCGGTGGCGCTTGGGACTCTCAAACGAGCTCGTGTCAGCTGAGGTGGCAGCTTGGGGCCGGGAGGCGTCCTGCACAATGCAGAATCTCAGCAGACAGCCGGTCACTAAGGGCCTGTGAGTCCTTGACACCAATGCTGCCCTTTACACAGGGAAGTGTAACTCAGCAGCTCAGGTTCCTGATGGCAGATTCCTGGACACATTTGGGGCCCTCAACCCAGCCAGACTCTGCGGTGCTGGCAGCTTGGGTCCGGGAGGCACTCTGCGCAATGGACAATTTCAGCAGGCAGACAGCCGGCCCCTCTTGGCCGGAGGCTCCTGAACACTCATGCTGACGCTTTCCCCAGGTAAGCAAAACTCAGCCCCCCAGATTCCTTGTTGCAGATTGCTTGACTCGGCTGAGGTGGCAGCTTGGGTCTGGGAGGCATCCTCTAACCCAGTAAGAACCGAAAAAAACCCCAACCCTTTCTTCTTAAAAATATTTAAATATATATATCCTTATGTTTTCATATTTACATTCACATTAATATACATTATAAATATAAATGTATATTACTTACTTATACATTTATCTTTATCAATGTCAATTTATAAATAAATTTATATTTTATTTCATATCTACTCCAAGCACTTATTTATCTATTTTATACATATTTTTATATGTTGATTATATATTCCCCTGTCAAGATTTTTACTTCTGTAACACTTAGGTTTTATTTTAAATAACAACTGCCTCTAATTAAATAAAAGCCAAGAAATTCCCTTTCCTTTGAAATATACTTACATATTTTTGTATTTATATTCCTATTTATAATTTATAGTGCCGTATAATGTTATTTATAGTCTATATTACAAATCTGCATTTTACATACGGTTATATTTAAATTTATATTGATAGTTTAGTAATTTCTCTTTATATAATTATTATATATTTCTATCTTAAGATTCACATTTTTGTAATACTTATAGTATTTAAAATACAACTCCTGCCTCTAACCAAATAAAAACCGAGGACACCCCTTGATTTAAACAACAGTTAAAATTCTATTCACATCTACATTTATAATTTTTATTTATTATATTTATAGATATATATTAGAGAGAATACCTTTTATTATAATAATAGATGTATTATTTTTATATTATGTATTTCTTTTACTTATATTTATTCATATTAAATATTTATAGATATCGGTATATAAATTATATATTTGTATATCTGGATTTCTACTTTTATATTATTTCTATTTATATTATTTATTAAAAAAAACAGCCTATAACCTTTAAAAAACGAAAAAAATTTCCAATTTATTTTAACATTTTTTATCACATTCTATATTTATATATCTTTCTTAACATATATAAATTATACTCTATGTATGTTACAATTATATACCATATATTATAGTTTTATGCATGTATCTGTTATCTATATTTATGTCTACCACTCTTATTTCATATTTATTTTTAAATTTATATTTATTTCTATTTTCATGTATATATTAGACCATATAAGTTCATTAACCCGACACACCAGAACCACAACAATACTGTACCTTTGTCAGGACCTGTACGCAGCCCGCACTCATCCCATTGCAGCACATCAAAACAAAACCTATTTCTATTACTAAGGGAACAAACATCCCACAACGTCATTGAACCCTAATAAAAACTCAAATAAACCTAACTGTAAATAAATTTTAAATCCCACTATAAGCAGCCCAAAGCCTCCACACATTCTCATCATAAACTTCCTCCTAAACCAATATCTCAAACACCCAAAAAACTCAAATACATCTTGAAAATGACACAACTACTAATAAAAACAAACACCCATTAAACATTAAATCAAACTGACTCACTATACTCAATACTGTACAACTGACCCAAAACAGTACTAACAAAAAAAAGCTCTACGTTTATGCACAAATAATAACCAATAATCTGGAACAGTTATTTGAAAAAATGTTACAAATTAAGTAAAAGCATGAAAATAAAAAATCTAAACTATTAAAATACTACAAAATATCACTAACTAAATTTAAAAAATATTGCCTATAAAAATCCACCATATAAATGCCCCTCTACCCAACAATAAAACTAAAAGCACCTAATGAACCAGAAAGAAATCAGAAGTTAGGAACACTAAAACCATAGCGTTCAAGAAGTCACACCACATCCCTTATCATACACCAACTACAAACAACATAAAACAATACAATGAATTCTTAAAAACAACCTTAAAACCACTACATTGAAAAACATTTCAAAAATTAAAAACTGCATTTAACAAAAGCCATCTAATAAATTCACACTCAAAACTCCAGCAGCCCAGCTGGCCCTACCAAATCTGTATGTTTATACATACAGTAAACAAAACCAAAATGCCTGTAATACCTATCAGAAGTCTATGAAAGAAACCTCTTGAAATTAATCCTACCTCAAATACAAACCAACCCATCCAGAAAGTCAGCTTCACTCAAAAACCAACTTACAAAGAGTTAATAATACCAAGAAATAAAACAACACACCATATACCACCAATGAATATAATAGTGAAGGAAAAAAAATACTCCACATTTTTTTCTTTTTTTTATTTAAACTAACTTCTTTTATTAGCTAGAACAAAAGCTTTTGCCAAGACTGTAACAACAACTTCTTTTTTTCTTCTCCTTCTGAAATATCCCTTCTCACTCCCAAATTCCTCACAACTTCTGAGTTTAAATCCAAGCAAAAAGCAAAATTCGTGCACTTGTGCGTTCGATGCTCCTGTCAGATTCTCTGTTTCCCTCCACATCTTCTTACACTTTCAGTCTTCAGGCTGTCCTGCCGTGCCGAGTTTGTTGGAAGAATTGGTAAAGAGAGGATTTCCCTGGCTCCCTCCCCAAAGCTGGTTTCCTTAGTGCATTTCACTCAATCCCAAGCCGGCAATGATGCACGCTCACCTGAAGCAGGGGAATAAATCTCTAAATGTCACTAAATACATAAAATGTACATAAATAAAAATACATAAATGTCACTAAATACATAAAAGCGCATCCCCATTGTTCCAACACTCAGCAGCCCATGCGGCCAAGGTCAGAACTCTCTGCCCCCCGAGGACACGGCAACCAGCAGGGCCCTTTGTCCCACTCTCCAGCATGGACCTGTGAAGCCAGAAAGGAGTTTACAGAGACCGGGAGGCGGCGGGACGGGGCGGGCGCCCGGCCCGACCTTCCAAAGCTGGCGGCAGCGAGGGCGGGGAGCGCCACGGCCCCGCTCCGCCGCCTGCCCGCCGCCCCGGGGCCGCCCCGCCGGGATTGTCCAGCCCGCGGTCGCTCCCAGCGCCTGGAGCGGGGCGGGCGCGGGCTCGGGGACTGCCGCCCTGTTCCGACGCCGCTCGCCCGCCCCCGCCCGCTGCCCCGGCCCGCGGAGCGCTGCGACCGCACCTCCGCCGCCCGCCGAAACCGGCCCCGCCGCGGCCGTTCTTCTCGGCCATCGCGTCCCTTTGCCCTACCGAATGTCCTTCACCCGTCCCCGCCATTTACAGACCCTGGCCCGACCGCCGCTGGCTCCCGCCCCTCGCCCTTCCCTCGCTCGGCAGCCGCGTCCTTGCCCCGCCCCGGCACTCAGCGGCGAGGGGCGGCGCGCTGGCTCGGGGGGGTGCGGTCCCGCTCTGTGGCCACAGGGGGAGGGGATTTATCGGGGTGTGCGATTCCCCGCCCATTTCGCCGCCACCTTGAGAAGGTCAAAGAAAGTCCGCGACATTTGCGCCGCGCCCTTCCCAAGATGGCGGCCGAGGAGGACCCTCGGAAGAAATAGGGGTTTACACAGATACCTCTCAGCAACCCGCCTAAATATGCCCGCCCACGGCGCCACTGACCACATAGTCCGTGTCTTATACACTTGAAATGCCACATAAAAAACCATCGGGGCCGCCATGGAGTCGGTGTTTCATGCAGGCAGCCGATTAGACCGAGGCGGGCCCTCGACCTCCCCGCCCTTCTCGCTGCCATGTTGAGAAGGTCAAGGAAAAGTCCGCGACATCCGCAACTCGCCACTCCCAAGATGGCGGCCTCGCGGCTGCCGGTATCAACAGAGCTGCAGTACCGCGCTCTGCCCACAAGGCGGCAGCACTGCCGCCCGCCCCGGCCGGGGGCGCAGCGCGCCTCGGCGCTGCGGGCAGGGAAGGTGGCAAAAAAGAACAGGGCCAACCCCCGCCAAAAACTGCTCTGAAATAAATGCCAAAAACCTGCCTCTTACCCCACCAGAACCAAACAAGCTCCCTTGATTTAAAGCCATGTTTAAATAAATTTTTTATTTCTATTTTTCTAATTTATATTCACATGCATATCTATAGCGGACATTGATGAAGCATGTAATTTATATACTACATTCTGTCTATTTCTATTATTTATATTTACTTATATTTTGTGCTTTTATAAATATCTTTCTACATTGATTGTATATTTCTAAGTTTAAAATTACATTTCTATCATGCTTTCATTATTTAAAATAAAAATCCCATCCTAACTAAATAAATACAAAAAAGCTCTATTCTTTTAAACTATATCGAAATATTTTTATATTTATAGCTCGCATGACCATATTCACATTTATATTTATAGTTTATATTTAAGTATTATATTAATCATTATATATACTACGTATCCTATTCAAATAATAGAGATAAATTATTTTTTTAATTATGTACCATATCTAGTGCTACAACTTATTTTTTCTTATATTTTTAATTTTTATATTAACCTTCAGCTATTTATGATCTATTTCTATTCTTAGATTTCTACCTTTATATTATTTAAATTTATAATTTTTATACTAAAACACCTGCTTTTGCCAAATAAAAAACTCCCCTTTATTTTAAACTACTTAAAAAAACCTAGAGTATATCAAGATGGTGTAACATATAACAAATGATAGATATGATAGATGTAAAATTGATATAAGTATTGTAGTGTATTATAGGAAATAAACATAAATCAATATGATCCATAATACAAGTAATACGGTATATATATTATATTTAAGTTATTTTATATTTTAAATAATTTAACAATTCTTTATATATCTGCATATACTTGAAAAACATTTCTATATTTATACTTTGGTTGCGATTTTTTTCTGGGTGTTTTCTGGGTCTTTTCTTGGCCTTCTTGGAATTTTTTTCTGGGTTATTTCTTGTCCATCTTGGGGTTTTTTTCCAGGTTTTTTCTTGCCCATCTTCAGACTTTTTTCTGGGTTTTTTCTTGCCCATCTCAGGGTTTTTTTCTTGGGGTTTTTTCTGGGTTTTTTTCTTGCCCATCTTGGATTATTTTCTGGGCTTTTTTTCTCGTTTCTTTCTTGCCCATCCTGGACTTTTTCTGGGTTTTTTTCTTGTCCATCATGGGGTTTTTTTCTGGTTCTTTCCTGCTCATCTTCGTCTGTTTTTCTGGGTTTTAAGCCAACATAGGTACATACCATGTCAGTTCATGCAATACAACCCGGCTGGGGATTTTTTATTCTAAATTTAACAAGGAGTCGCAAAACCTGGAAAGCAAAAGTCACACACACAAGGTTAAATCCAGTCAGCATGCGCTCACACACGCAGAGGCGAGCAGACACAGACAGACACAGTCACGTGCCCTCACACACGCTCACACACTCTTTCCACTTACACGCTCACTGCGGCCCTTACTCGAGATGCTGAAGAACGTGCTGTGACACATCTTCTGGCTGCTGCTCCCTGACGTCAAATGGTAGATTCTGGGGAAATCAGCAGCCTCGGGGACCCGTGAGATAATAGGAAGGGTCAACGAGTGGCTATCTGACAGCTAGGACTCGTCCCCACTCTGGACTGATAAATTTTCTACCCAAAATCCAATAGAAAACAGATGTATAGGTACATACAACATAAGCCACCATAGGCAGATACAATACAAGCCAGGATTTGCAATAATTCCATGGAAGATGAATTCTTGAGCCCTATTCCCTTTGAGAAGAAGGAACCGACAGAACTACTGCAGTCATATGAGGAGGTGCATCTGAAAAAAAGTTAGGACAAGAGTCACACTGTTGCATGATAACTGAAGAGCTCCAGATATCCTGTGTCCATCTACAAAGCCCATCTAGAGTCCAACAACACCCCACATTACACATTCCAAGTCCCTGGGCCCTTTCCTATTGCATCAGGCTATGGGGCAGGGCAGAGCAGCTCTGGCACAAACGTGTGCAGACACCTGTGACACAGGACAGACAGGACAGGACAGACAATGGGGACACAACACAGACAGAAACCTCTTGGCAAGGAAAATGGCTGCAAGGACTGAGAGAATGCAAAAGGAGATGACTGAGTTCAAACTGATGGTGAGCTGATGAGGCTCAGAGAAGCCTGGAGGAAGAAGATGCTAACTGAAGGATTGATTCCAAGAACAGAAAAGATGGATGCCTAGGAATCCTATGGTCAGAATCCTCTACCAAACCTCATATTACTACAAGTCCTAATCCACCATAATGGATCCAGGTGGGGCATGGCTGTCCATATAGCTCAGAACAAGACCTGAAAAGACATCAGACGGGATGCTTCCAAAGAGAGAAGAGAGTCTGATGCCTGTCTGAGCTCCCGAGTCAAAAGTTCTGTGGCCTGGGTGCCAGGCCAAGGAATGCAGAGATCAAAGATGCTAACAATGATGCCAAGGTTTCTGACAGGCCCCTCAAAGGGCTAACGTAAAACACATGAAATACACAAACAACACATAATGCACAACAGACAAGTGACACGAGACACACCGGGACTGCTCTGCCCTGCACACCTCAGCACTGTGATCAAAAGTGAGACTTAGCTTTTATGGGGCCTAAGGGGCCACTACATGAACACCCTCCACCTCCAAATTGGACTCAAAAACCCCTCCCAGTAATTCCCAAACCAGCACCCTGCTCCCACCCCCTCTGTGGATCACAGCCCTCTACTTATCTCTCAGACATCTGGAGATGCCAGTCTGTGTCAGGTGCAAAGAAAGGCCACCTCGTCAGCTGGGAAGGTCCTGCTGGCACTATGCTGTTGTCTCTTAGACAGCTGTATTAAAGAAAAGCAAATATCAGTGCCTGATCTTGGCACCGCATCGGCCAAAACCCCACAAGTCTGCTACTCACCGTGCTCCTAAGAAGGCCCGGCACCTCCTAACCCTGACCCTCTGCCATGGATGCAATGCATCTGCACCTGAAAGAAAGTGAGAACATATGTCAAACACCACCAGGATAACTCACAAGCTGCAAACACCTTATGTCAACCTAGGAATAGCATCTAGAGCCCATGTACACCCCACATTACAAACTTCAACTCCCCAGCCTTGTCCCATTGCAGCAGGTCGTGCGGCAGGGCAGAACAGCTCCGGCACCAATGTGTGCAGACACCCGTGACACAGAACGTGACAAACAGGGGGACATGAAACACGACACCTCATGCTTGTGGTGAGGGCCTCGAGGGAAGAAGGCAAAAGGGACCCCTAAAACACACTAGGGAACACAGCACATCGGACAACACGACACAGACCGGAGCTGTTCTGCACTGCCCGCCTGAAAGCTGCCACCAAAAGTAGAGCCTCTCCCTTTAGCCGTCCTAAGAGGCCCTTGGAGAAGATTGCTTTTCCCTCTGCTAATTTTTAAATCTGCCCCAAAAACTCCCAACCTGATACTCTCCCATCTCCAAGCCTTAACCCCCGACTTATCTTTTGGATGATCGGTGATGTGGATCCACGTTGCACCTGAAATGAGTCTGCCTCGCAGGGCCTCGTGATGGCCTGTCAGCCTCTGGGTCAGCTGCAATAAAGAAAACCAAAACCAAAGTGTGAGTCCAGAGTTATGTGGGCCAAATCCCAGCAAGGCAGCTACTTGCCCTCTCCTGAGTGTGCCTGGCTCCTTCAGGCTCCAGCTTCATCCTGATTCCAAGGCTGCGGCCTTTATTAGGAGTGGCACCTGGGTTAGAGAAAGGCAAAGTTAAATGGCATTCCTGTGACTGCAGGGGATCACCTCGTGTGCTGTAAGACACGGGAATGCCTCTGCTAGGCTTCTGAGAAGCCTTGTGTAAGGGGGCCCTCAAATAAACAAACACCCTTTCTCACCCTGCTGCCTGCAAACCTCCCCCCGCCCACAATAACTCCTACCTGGATACCTGATCACCCTCCCTCTCCTGGCCACAATCCTCAACTCACCTGAAACCTCAATCTCAATCATCATCCTTGACACTGGGCAGATCCCTCTTGAGACATGATGAATCTGCTGAAAAATTGTTGTGCTTGATAGCTGAGCAATAACAACCACTTCTCTCCACTGCTCACTTTGGCTGCTGGTATCCAGATTTACTTCCGAAAAAGAAAGACAAAGAACAGAGCTGTAACAGAGTCACCATATACACTTCTGCTGCAGAGACAAATGGGGCCTCACCTGCTCGGGGCAATCCCCTCACCCGGGATGGGGCCCTCTGGCACAGATTTAATCCATATGAATTTGAAAAAAAGTTAGGACAAGAGTCAGACTGCTGCAGGATAACTGAAGAGCTCCAGACATCCTGTGTCCATCTACAAATCACATCTAGAGTCCAACTACACCCCACATTACAAATTCCAAGTCCCCCGGCCCTCTCCTATTGCACGAGGCTGTGCGGCAGGGCAGAGCAGCTCCAGCACAAATGTGTGCTGACACCCGTGACACAGGACAGACAGGACAGGACAGACAACAGGGACACAACAGGAACAGAAACCTCTTGGCAAGGAAAATGGCTGCAAGGGCTGAGAGAATGCAGAAGGAAATGACCGAGCTGAGACCGATGTTGAGCTGATGAGGCTCAGAGAAGCCTGGAGGAAGAAGATGCTAACTGAAGGATTGATTCCAAGAACAGAAAAGATGGATGCCTAGGAATCCTATGGTCAGAATGCTGTACCTAACCTCATATTATTACAAGTCCTAATCCACCATAATGGATCCAGGTGGGGCATAGCTGTCCATACAGCTCAGAACAAGACATGACAAGACATCTGACCGGATGATTCCAAAGAGAGAACTTTTGACTGGGGAGCTCAGACAGGTATCAGAATCGCATCTATGGCCTGGGTGCCAGGCCAAGGAATGCAGAGATCACAGAGGCTAACAATGATGCCAAGGTTTCTGACAGGTCTCCCTAAGGTAAAAGACATGGGATACACAAACAACACATAAGGCACAATAGACAAGTGACACGAGACACACCGGGCCTGCTCTGCCCTGCACACCTCAGCACTGTGATCAAAAGTGAGACTTGGCTTTTATGGGGCCTAAGGGGCCACTACATGAACACCCTCCACCTCCAAATTGGACTCAAAAACCCCTCCCAGTAATTCCCAAACCAGCACCCCGCGTTCATCCCCGCTGTGGCTTATGGCCCTCTACTTATCTCTCAGACATCTGGGGATGCTGGTCCCTGTCAGGTGCAAAGAAAGGCCACCTCGCCAGCTGGGAAGGTCCTGCTAGCACCGGGCTGGTGTCTCTCACACAGCTAGATTAAAGAGAACCAAACATCAGGGCCTGAGCTTAGCACCGCATCAGCCAAAACCCCACCAGTCTGCTACTCACCGTGCTCCTAACAAGGTCCGGCACCACCTAACGCTGACACTCTGCCATGGATGCAATGCACTAGTACCTGAAAAAAAGTTAGAATATATGTCAAACACCACCAGGATAACTCACAAGCTGCAAACACCTTATGTCAATCTAGGAACGGCATCTAGAACCCAAGTACACCCCACATTACTAATTCCAACTCCCCAGGGTTTGTCCTACTGCAGCTGGCCATGCGGCGGGGCAGAACAGCTCCGGCACCAATGTGTGCAGACACCCGTGACACAGAAAGTGACAAACAGGGGGACATGAAACACGACACATCATGCTTGTGGTGAGGGCCTCGAGGGAAGAAGGCAAAAGGGACCCCAAAGACACACCAGGGAACACGGCACACCGGACAACACGACACAGACCGGAGCTGTTCTGCACTGCCCGCCTGAAAGCTGCCATCAAAAGTAGAGCCTCTCCCTTTAGCCGTCCTAAGAGGCCCTTGGAGAAGATTGCTTTTCCCTCTGCTCATTTTTAAATCTGCCCCAAGAACTCCCCACACACTACTCTCCCATCATCCCATCTCCAGGCCGTGGCCCCCAACTTATCTTTTGGATGATCTGTGATGGGAATCCACGTTGCACCTGAAATGAGTCTGCCTTGGAGAGCCCCGTGATGGCCTGTGAGCCTCTCGGTCAGCTACAATGAAGAAAACCAAAACCAAAGTGTGAGTCCAGAGTTACGTGGGCCAAATCCCAGCAAGGCAGCTACTTGCCCTCTCCTGAGTGTGCCTGGCTCCTTCAGGCTCCAGCTTCATCCTGATTCCAAGGCTGTGGCCTTTATTAGGAGTGGCACCTGGGTTAGAGAAAGGCAAAGTTAAATGGCATTCCTGTGACTGCACTGGATGACCTTGTGTGCTCTAAGACATGTGAAAACCTCTCCTAGGCTTCTGAGAAGCCTTGTGTAGGGGGGCCCTCAAATAAACAAATAAACACCCTCTCTCACCCAGCTGCCTGCAAACCTCCCCCTGCCCACAATAACTCCTAACTGGATACCTGATCACCCTCCCTCTCCTAGTCACAATCCTCAACTCACCTGAAACCTCAATCTCAAACATCATCCTTCACACTGGGCAGATGCCTCTTGTGACATGATGCATCTGCTGAAATATTGTTGTGCTTGAGAGCTGAGCAATAACAACCACTTCTCTCCACTGCTCACCATGGCTGCTGGTATCCAGATTGACTTCCTAAAAAGAAAGACAAAGAACAGAGCTGTAACAGAGTCACCATATACACTTCTGCTGCAGAGACAAATGGGGCCTCACCTGCTCGGGGCAATCCCCTCACCCGGGATGGGGCCCTCTGGCACAGATTTAATCCATCTGAATCTGAAAAAAAGTTAGGACAGGAGTCACACTGTTGCAGGATAACTGAAGAGCTCCAGATATCCTGTGTCCATCTACAAATCACATCTAGAGTCCAACTACACCCCACATTACAAATTCCAAATCCCCGGGGCTTCTCCTATTGCATCAGGCTATGCGGCAGGGCAGAGCAGCTCCGGCACAAATGTGTGCAGACACCCGTGACACAGGACAGGACGTGACAGACAACGGGGACACAACACAGACAGAAACCTCTTGGCAAGGAAAATGGCTGCAGGGACTGAGAGAATGCAAAAGGAGATGACCAAGCTGCGACCGATGGTGAGCTGAAGAGGCTCAAAGAATCCTTGAGAAAGAAGATGCTAACTGAATGATTGATTCCAAGAACAGCAAAGATGGATGCCTAGGAATCCTGTGGTCAGAATCCTCTCCCTGCCCTCACATTCTTTCAAGTCCTACTCCACCATAATGGATCCAGGTGGGGCATAGCCGTCCATACAGCTGAGAACAAGACCTGACAAGACATCTGACTGGATGCTTCTAAAGAGAGAACTTTTGACTGGGGAGCTCAGACAGGTATCAGAATCGCATCTATGGCCTGGGTGCCAGGCCAAGGAATGCAGAGATCACAGATGCTAACAATGATGCCAAGGTTTCTGACAGACTCCTCAAAGGGCTAAGGTAAAAGACATGAGATACACAAACAACACATAATGCACAATAGACAAGTGACACAATACACACCGGGACTGCTCTGCCCTGCTGCACACCTCAGCACTGTGATCAAAAGTGAGACTTTGCTTTTATGAGGCCTAAGGGGCCATGTCTTGGCTACCCTCATCTCCAGAGCCAACTCAAACCCCCCACCCACCCCAGCGAGTCCTGACCCAGCACCCTGCTTCCATCCCCTCTCTGTGGGCCGTAGCCCTCTACTTATCTCTCAGAAAACTGAGGATGCTGGTCTCAGGTGCAAAGAAAGACCACCTCGTCAGCTGGGAAGGTCCTGCTGGCACCGGGCCGGTGTCCCTCAGACAGCTATATCAAAGAAAACCAAACATCACTGCCTGATCTTGGCACCACATCGGCCAAAACCCCACAAGTCTGCTACTCACCATGCTCCTAAGAAGGCCCGGCACCTCCTAACCCTGACCCTCTGCCATGGATGCAATGCATCTGCACCTGAAAGAAAGTTAGAACATATGTCAAACACCACCAGGGTAACTCACAAGCTGCAAACACCTTATGTCAATCTAGGAACAGCATCTAGAGCCCAAGTACACCCCACATTACTAATTCCAACTCCCCAGGGTTTGTCCTACTGCAGCTGGCCATGCGGCGGGGCAGAACAGCTCCGGCACCAATGTGTGCAGACACCCGTGACACAGAAAGTGACAAACAGGGGGACATGAAACACGACACATCATGCTTGTGGTGAGGGCCTCGAGGGAAGAAGGCAAAAGGGACCCCAAAGACACACCAGGGAACACGGCACACCGGACAACACGACACAGACCGGAGCTGTTCTGCACTGCCCGCCTGAAAGCTGCCATCAAAAGTAGAGCCTCTCCCTTTAGCCGTCCTAAGAGGCCCTTGGAGAAGATTGCTTTTCCCTCTGCTCATTTTTAAATCTGCCCCAAGAACTCCCAACACACTACTCTCCCATCATCCCATCTCCAGGCCGTGGCCCCCAACTTATCTTTTGGATGATCTGTGATGGGAATCCACGTTGCACCTGAAATGAGTCTGCCTCGCAGGGCCCTGTGATCAGCCTGTGAGCCTCTCGGTCAGCTACAATAAAGAAAACAAAACCAAAGTGTGAGTCCAGAGTTACGTGGGCCAAATCCCAGCAAGGCAGCTACTTGCCCTCTCCTGAGTGTGCCTGGCTCCTTCAGGCTCCAGCTTCATCCTGATTCCAAGGCTGTGGCCTTTATTAGGAGTGGCACCTGGGTTAGAGAAAGGCAAAGTTAAATGGCATTCCTGTGACTGCACTGGATGACCTTGTGTGCTCTAAGACATGTGAAAACCTCTCCTAGGCTTCTGAGAAGCCTTGTGTAGGGGGGCCCTCAAATAAACAAATAAACACCCTCTCTCACCCTGCTGCCTGCAAACCTCCCCCTGCCCACAATAACTCCTACCTGGATACCTGATCACCCTCCCTTTCCTAGTCACAATCCTCAACTCACCTGAAACCTCAATCTCAAACATCATCCTTCACACTGGGCAGATGCCTCTTGTGACATGATGCATCTGCTGAAATATTGTTGTGCTTGAGAGCTGAGCAATAACAACCACTTCTCTCCACTGCTCACCATGGCTGCTGGTATCCAGATTGACTTCCTAAAAAGAAAGACAAAGAACAGAGCTGTAACAGAGTCACCATATACACTTCTGCTGCAGAGACAAATGGGGCCTCACCTGCTCGGGGCAATCCCCTCACCCGGGATGGGGCCCTCTGGCACAGATTTAATCCATCTGAATCTGAAAAAAAGTTAGGACAGGAGTCACACTGTTGCAGGATAACTGAAGAGCTCCAGATATCCTGTGTCCATCTACAAATCACATCTAGAGTCCAACTACACCCCACATTACAAATTCCAAATCCCCGGGGCTTCTCCTATTGCATCAGGCTATGCGGCAGGGCAGAGCAGCTCCGGCACAAATGTGTGCAGACACCCGTGACACAGGACAGGACGTGACAGACAATGGGGACACAACACAGACAGAAACCTCTTGGCAAGGAAAATGGCTGCAGGGACTGAGAGAATGCAAAAGGAGATGACCAAGCTGCGACCGATGGTGAGCTGAAGAGGCTCAAAGAATCCTTGAGAAAGAAGATGCTAACTGAATGATTGATTCCAAGAACAGCAAAGATGGATGCCTAGGAATCCTGTGGTCAGAATCCTCTCCCTGCCCTCACATTCTTTCAAGTCCTACTCCACCATAATGGATCCAGGTGGGGCATAGCCGTCCATACAGCTGAGAACAAGACCTGACAAGACATCTGACTGGATGCTTCTAAAGAGAGAACTTTTGACTGGGGAGCTCAGACAGGTATCAGAATCGCATCTATGGCCTGGGTGCCAGGCCAAGGAATGCAGAGATCACAGATGCTAACAATGATGCCAAGGTTTCTGACAGACTCCTCAAAGGGCTAAGGTAAAAGACATGAGATACACAAACAACACATAATGCACAATAGACAAGTGACACAATACACACCGGGACTGCTCTGCCCTGCTGCACACCTCAGCACTGTGATCAAAAGTGAGACTTTGCTTTTATGAGGCCTAAGGGGCCATGTCTTGGCTACCCTCATCTCCAGAGCCAACTCAAACCCCCCACCCACCCCAGCGAGTCCTGACCCAGCACCCTGCTTCCATCCCCTCTCTGTGGGCCGTAGCCCTCTACTTATCTCTCAGAAAACTGAGGATGCTGGTCTCAGGTGCAAAGAAAGACCACCTCGTCAGCTGGGAAGGTCCTGCTGGCACCGGGCCGGTGTCCCTCAGACAGCTATATCAAAGAAAACCAAACATCACTGCCTGATCTTGGCACCACATCGGCCAAAACCCCACAAGTCTGCTACTCACCATGCTCCTAAGAAGGCCCGGCACCTCCTAACCCTGACCCTCTGCCATGGATGCAATGCATCTGCACCTGAAAGAAAGTTAGAACATATGTCAAACACCACCAGGGTAACTCACAAGCTGCAAACACCTTATGTCAATCTAGGAACAGCATCTAGAGCCCAAGTACACCCCACATTACTAATTCCAACTCCCCAGGGTTTGTCCTACTGCAGCTGGCCATGCGGCAGGGCAGAACAGCTCCGGCACCAATGTGTGCAGACACCCGTGACACAGAAAGTGACAAACAGGGGGACATGAAACACGACACATCATGCTTGTGGTGAGGGCCTCGAGGGAAGAAGGCAAAAGGGACCCCAAAGACACACCAGGGAACACGGCACACCGGACAACACGACACAGACCGGAGCTGTTCTGCACTGCCCGCCTGAAAGCTGCCATCAAAAGTAGAGCCTCTCCCTTTAGCCGTCCTAAGAGGCCCTTGGAGAAGATTGCTTTTCCCTCTGCTAATCTTTAAATCTGCCCCAAGAACTCCCAACACACTACTCTCCCATCATCCCATCTCCAGGCCGTGGCCCCCAACTTATCTTTTGGATGATCGGTGATGGGAATCCACGTTGCACCTGAAATGAGTCTGCCTCGCAGGGCCCTGTGATCAGCCTGTGAGCCTCTCGGTCAGCTACAATAAAGAAAACAAAACCAAAGTGTGAGTCCAGAGTTACGTGGGCCAAATCCCAGCAAGGCAGCTACTTGCCCTCTCCTGAGTGTGCCTGGCTCCTTCAGGCTCCAGCTTCATCCTGATTCCAAGGCTGTGGCCTTTATTAGGAGTGGCACCTGGGTTAGAGAAAGGCAAAGTTAAATGGCATTCCTGTGACTGCACTGGATGACCTTGTGTGCTCTAAGACATGTGAAAACCTCTCCTAGGCTTCTGAGAAGCCTTGTGTAGGGGGGCCCTCAAATAAACAAATAAACACCCTCTCTCACCCTGCTGCCTGCAAACCTCCCCCTGCCCACAATAACTCCTACCTGGATACCTGATCACCCTCCCTCTCCTAGTCACAATCCTCAACTCACCTGAAACCTCAATCTCAAACATCATCCTTCACACTGGGCAGATGCCTCTTGTGACATGATGCATCTGCTGAAATATTGTTGTGCTTGAGAGCTGAGCAATAACAACCACTTCTCTCCACTGCTCACCATGGCTGCTGGTATCCAGGTTCGCTTCCTAAAAAGAAAGACAAAGAACAGAGCTGTAACAGAGTCACCATATACACTTCTGCTGCAGAGACAAATGGGGCCTCACCTGCTCGGGGCAATCCCCTCACCCGGGATGGGGCCCTCTGGCACAGATTTAATCCATATGAATCTGAAAAAAAGTTATGACAAGAGTCAAACTGCTGCAGGAAACTGAAGAGCTCCAGATATCCTGTGTCCATCTACAAATCACATCTAGAGTCCAACTACACCCCACATTACACGTTCCAAGTCCCCGGGCCCTCTCCTATTGCACGAGGCTGTGCAGCAGGGCAGAGCAGCCCCGGCACAAATGTGTGCAGACACCCGTGACACAGGACAGGACGTGACAGACAATGGGGACACAACACAGACAGAAATCCCTGGGCAAGGAAAATGGCTGCAAGGACTGACAGATTGCAAAAGAAGATGACCAAGCTAAGACCGATGGTGAGCTGATGAGGCTCAGAGAAGCCTGGAGGAAGAAGATGCTAACGGAATGATTTAATCCAAGAACAGCAAAGATGGATGCCTAGGAATCCTATGGTCAGAATGCTCTACCTGTCATGACATGCATTCAAGTCCTAGTCCACCACAATGGATCCAGGTGGGGTACAGCTGCCAAACAGCTCAGAACAAGACCTGACAAGACACCTGACTGGATGCTTCCAAAGAGAGAAGAGAGTCTGATGCCTGTCTGAGCTCCCGAGTCAAAAGTTCTATGGCCTGGGTGCCAGGCCAAGGAATGCAGAGATCACAGATGCTAACAATGATGCCAAGGTTTCTGACAGGGCCCCCTAAGGTAGAAGACATGGGATACACAAACAACACATAATGCACAACAGACAAGAGACATGAGACACACCGGGACTGCTCTGCCCTGCACACCTCAGCACTGTGATCAAAAGTGAGACGTGGTTTTTATGGGGCCTAAGGGGCCACTACATGAACACCCCCAACTCCAAATTGGACTCAAAAACCCCTCCCAGTAATTCCCAAACCAGCACCCTGCTCCCACCCCCTCTGTGAGTCGTAGCCCTCTACTTATCTCTCAGACATCTGGGGATGCCAGTCTGTGTCAGGTGCAAAGAAAGGCCACCTCGCCAGCTGGGAAGGTCCTGCTGTCACTGGGCTGGTGTCCCTCAGACAGCTATATCAAAGAAAACCAAACATCACTGCCTGATCTTGGCACCACATCGGCCAAAACCCCACCAGTCTCCTACTCACTGTGCTCCTATGAAGGCCCGGCCCCTCCTAACCCTGACCCTCTGCCAAGGATGCAATGCATCTGCACCTGAAAGAAAGTTAGAACATATGTCAAACACCACCAGGGTAACTCACAAGCTGCAAACACCTTATGCCAACCTAGGAATAGCATCTAGAGCCCATGTACACCCCACATTACAAACTTCAACTCCCCAGCCTTGTCCCATTGCAGCAGGCCATGCGGCAGGGCAGAACAGCTCCGGCACCAATGTGTGCAGACACCCGTGACACAGAACGTGACAAACAGGGGGACATGAAACACGACACGTCATGCTTGTGGTGAGGGCCTCGAGGGAAGAAGGCAAAAGGGACCCCAAAGACACACCAGGGAACACGGCACACCGGACAACACGACACAGACCGGAGCTGTTCTGCACTGCCCGCCTGAAAGCTGCCATCAAAAGTAGAGCCTCTCCCTTTAGCCGTCCTAAGAGGCCCTTGGAGAAGATTGCTTTTCCCTCTGCTAATCTTTAAATCTGCCCCAAGAACTCCCAACACACTACTCTCCCATCATCCCATCTCCAGGCCGTGGCCCACAACTTATCTTTTGGATGACTGGTGATGGGAATCCATGTTGCACCTGAAATGAGTCTGCCTCGCAGGGCCCTGTGATCAGCCTGTGAGCCTCTCGGTCAGCTACAATGAAGAAAACCAAAACCAAAGTGTGAGTCCAGAGTTACGTGGGCCAAATCCCAGCAAGGCAGCTACTTGCCCTCTCCTGAGTGTGCCTGGCTCCTTCAGGCTCCAGCTTCATCCTGATTCCAAGGCTGTGGCCTTTATTAGGAGTGGCACCTGGGTTAGAGAAAGGCAAAGTTAAATGGCATTCCTGTGACTGCACTGGATGACCTTGTGTGCTCTAAGACATGTGAAAACCTCTCCTAGGCTTCTGAGAAGCCTTGTGTAGGGGGGCCCTCAAATAAACAAATAAACACCCTCTCTCACCCTGCTGCCTGCAAACCTCCCCCTGCCCACAATAACTCCTACCTGGATACCTGATCACCCTCCCTCTCCTAGTCACAATCCTCAACTCACCTGAAACCTCAATCTCAAACATCATCCTTCACACTGGGCAGATGCCTCTTGTGACATGATGCATCTGCTGAAATATTGTTGTGCTTGAGAGCTGAGCAATAACAACCACTTCTCTCCACTGCTCACCATGGCTGCTGGTATCCAGGTTCGCTTCCTAAAAAGAAAGACAAAGAACAGAGCTGTAACAGAGTCACCATATACACTTCTGCTGCAGAGACAAATGGGGCCTCACCTGCTCGGGGCAATCCCCTCACCCGGGATGGGGCCCTCTGGCACAGATTTAATCCATATGAATCTGAAAAAAAGTTATGACAAGAGTCAAACTGCTGCAGGAAACTGAAGAGCTCCAGATATCCTGTGTCCATCTACAAATCACATCTAGAGTCCAACTACACCCCACATTACAAATTCCAAGTCCCCGGGCCCTCTCCTATTGCACCAGGCTGTGCAGCAGGGCAGAGCAGCTCCGGCACAAATGTGTGCAGACACCCGTGACACAGGACAGGACGTGACAGACAATGGGGACACAACACAGACAGAAATCCCTGGGCAAGGAAAATGGCTGCAAGGACTGACAGATTGCAAAAGAAGATGACCAAGCTAAGACCGATGGTGAGCTGATGAGGCTCAGAGAAGCCTGGAGGAAGAAGATGCTAACGGAATTATTTAATCCAAGAACAGCAAAGATGGATGCCTAGGAATCCTATGGTCAGAATGCTCTACCTGTCATGACATGCATTCAAGTCCTAGTCCACCACAATGGATCCAGGTGGGGTACAGCTGCCAAACAGCTCAGAACAAGACCTGACAAGACACCTGACTGGATGCTTCCAAAGAGAGAAGAGAGTCTGATGCCTGTCTGAGCTCCCGAGTCAAAAGTTCTATGGCCTGGGTGCCAGGCCAAGGAATGCAGAGATCACAGATGCTAACAATGATGCCAAGGTTTCTGACAGGGCCCCCTAAGGTAGAAGACATGGGATACACAAACAACACATAATGCACAACAGACAAGAGACATGAGACACACCGGGACTGCTCTGCCCTGCACACCTCAGCACTGTGATCAAAAGTGAGACGTGGTTTTTATGGGGCCTAAGGGGCCACTACATGAACACCCCCAACTCCAAATTGGACTCAAAAACCCCTCCCAGTAATTCCCAAACCAGCACCCTGCTCCCACCCCCTCTGTGAGTCGTAGCCCTCTACTTATCTCTCAGACATCTGGGGATGCCAGTCTGTGTCAGGTGCAAAGAAAGGCCACCTCGCCAGCTGGGAAGGTCCTGCTGTCACTGGGCTGGTGTCCCTCAGACAGCTATATCAAAGAAAACCAAACATCACTGCCTGATCTTGGCACCACATCGGCCAAAACCCCACCAGTCTCCTACTCACTGTGCTCCTATGAAGGCCCGGCCCCTCCTAACCCTGACCCTCTGCCAAGGATGCAATGCATCTGCACCTGAAAGAAAGTTAGAACATATGTCAAACACCACCAGGGTAACTCACAAGCTGCAAACACCTTATGCCAACCTAGGAATAGCATCTAGAGCCCATGTACACCCCACATTACAAACTTCAACTCCCCAGGCTTGTCCCATTGCAGCAGGCCATGCGGCAGGGCAGAACAGCTCCGGCACCAATGTGTGCAGACACCCGTGACACAGAACGTGACAAACAGGGGGACATGAAACACGACACGTCATGCTTGCGGTGAGGGCCTCGAGGGAAGAAGGCAAAAGGGACCCCAAAGACACACCAGGGAACACGGCACACCGGACAACACGACACAGACCGGAGCTGTTCTGCACTGCCCGCCTGAAAGCTGCCATCAAAAGTAGAGCCTCTCCCTTTAGCCGTCCTAAGAGGCCCTTGGAGAAGATTGCTTTTCCCTCTGCTAATCTTTAAATCTGCCCCAAGAACTCCCAACACACTACTCTCCCATCTCCAGGCCGTGGCCCCCAACTTATCTTTTGGATGACTGGTGATGTGGATCCACGTTGCACCTGAAATGAGTCTGCCTCGGAGGGCCCCTGATGGCCTGTGAGCCTCTGGGTCAGCTGCAATAAAGAAAACCAAAACCAAAGTATGAGTCCAGAGTTATGTGGGCCAAATCCCAGCAAGGCAGCTACTTGCCCTCTCCTGAGTGTGCCTGGCTCCCTCAGGCTCCAGCTTCATCCTGATTCCAAGGCTGTGGCCTTCATTAGGAGCGGCACCTGGGTTAGAGAAAGGCAAAGTTAAATGGCATTCCTGTGACTGCACTGGATGATCTTGTGTGCTCTAAGACATGGCAATGCCTCTGCTAGGCTTCTGAACAGCCTTGTGGGGGGGGGGGGGGGGAGGTCCTCAAATAAACACCCTTTCTCACCCTGCTGCCTGAAAACCTCCCCCTGCCCACAATAACTCCTATCTGGATACCTGATCACCCTCCCTCTCCTAATCACAACCCTCAACTCACCTGAAGCCTCAATCTCAAACAGAATCCTTGACACTGGGCAGATCCCTCTTGTGACATGATGAATCTGCTGAAAAATCGTTGTGCTTGACACAGCTTGGAATTTCAGGGAGTTGCACTCCTCATATACAAACCCCCCCTCCCCCCAAAAAAAACAAAAACCAAAAAACAACAAAGAAATACAACACCAAAAACAAAAAAAACCTGAAACCTGAAAACCCACAAAAGCAAAAAAAAATAACCAAAAACCCAACAAAAACCAAAAAAAAAAACCTACAAAACCCCCCCAAAAAACCAAACCTCCAAAAACAAAAAAAAACCAAAAAACCAACAAAAACCAACCAAAAAGAAAACAAGAAAACCCAAAAATTCCACCAAAAAAAATCCAACCAAAAAAAAAAAACCCAGAGTAAACCAAAAATTACAAAAGCACCTTACCAGCCCTAAACACAAAACCCAAAATCACGAACCTAAATGCTTCCTGTGTTCTATGCTGTTTTCTTCACAGAATCTTCCAAGCCTCTGTTGCTTTAGATGCCCAGAAACACCTGCTGAAAAGAAGCTGAGATGGGCTGAAAGAGCCTCTTCACTGAAATGAGAGGAGAGCTCTTACCCCAGCACATCCCAGAGAGGGAATGAAGCCCCTCAGCCAAGGCTGGGGTTAATATACCCCTGATTGTGCCCGCCCCTCGTTCCCATGGCACCCGGGAAAAGGGAGGGGGCGAATCCCACCAAGCCCTCAGAGCAGCTGCAGCTGTTTGGCTCCTCTGACTCACATTCAAGGGCAGTAAAGGGCTTGTTAAAGAAGAAAACTCTTCAGAAAAATAACAGTGCTTTCTTTTTTGCAACAACTGCTTGGAGCAGAAGAACAGAAAACTGGCAAGATATAAAACTTTGTGGTGAGGTTACATAGCTAGATCAATTGGGTAATTGGGTAATTTGCTGTTACCTTTCATAATTATTCTGTGTTTAACAAAAGCCATCTAATAAATTCACACCCAAAACTCCAGCAGCCCAGCTGGCCCTACCAAATCTCTATGTTTATGCATACAGTAAACAAAACCAAAATCCCAGTAATACCTAGCAGAAGTCTATGAAAGAAACCTATTGAAATTGATCCTACCTCAAATACAAAACAACCCATGCAAAGTTAGCTTGACTCAAAAAACAATTTACACAGAGCTAATAACACCAAGAAATAAAACAACACACCATATACCACCAATGAATATAATAGTGAAGAAAAAAGAAACCACTTTTTTTTTTTTTTTTTTTAATTTAAACTAACTTCTTTTATTAGCTAGAACAAAACCTTTTGCCAGGACTGCAACAACAACTTCTTCTCCTTCTTCTCCTTCTGAAATGTCCCTTCTCATTCCCAAATTCCTTACAACTTCTGAGTTTACATCCAAGCAAAAAGCAAAATTCGTGCACTTGTGCGTTCGATGCTCCTGTCAGATTCTCTGTTTCCCACCACATCTTCTTACACTTCCAGTCTTCACGCTGTCCTGCCGTGATGAGTTTGACGGAAGAATTGGTAAACGTTAAGAGAGGATTTCCCTGCCTTCCTCCCCAGAGCTGGTTTCCTTAGTGCATTTCACTCAATCCCAGGCCGGCAACGATGCACGCTCAACTCAAGCGTGCAAGGCTCACAGCTGCTCGGCTAAATTCGGCTGTAAACGGCTAAACTCGGCTATTGTCGGCTGCATTCGGTGGACTCGCCTCTTCGGCACGGCTCGGCTCGCTTCGGCCGAACTCGGAGCCGCTCGGTGCGCTCGGCGCGGCTCGGCTGGCTTCGGCCGAACTCGGAGCCGCTCCGTGCGCCCGGCCCGGCTCGGCTCGCTTCGGCCGAACTCGGAGCCGCTCCGTGCGCTCGGCGCAGCTCAGCTTCATTCGACCGAACTCGGAGTCCCTCCGTGCGCCCGGCCCGGCTCGGCTCGCTTCGGCCGAACTCGGAGCCGCTCCGTGCGCTCGGCGCAGCTCAGCTTCATTCGACCGAACTCGGAGTCCCTCCGTGCGCCCGGCCCGGCTCGGCTCGATTCGGCCGAACTCGGAGCCGCTCCGTGCGCCCGCCGCGGCTCGGCTCGATTCGGCCGAACTCGGAGCCGCTTTGTGCGCTCGGCGCGGCTCGGCTCGCTTCGGCCGAACTCGGAGCCGCTCTGTGCGCCCGCCGCGGCTCGGCTCGCTTCGGCCGAACTCGGAGCCGCTCTGTGCGCCCGCCGCGGCTCGGCTCGCTTCGGCCGAACTCGGAGCCGCTCCGTGCGCTCGGCGCGGCTCAGCTTCCTTCGGTCGAAAGCGGAGCCGCTCTGTGCGTTCGGCGCGCCTCGGCTCGCTTTGGCCGAACTCGGAGCCGCTCTGAGCGCCCGCCGCGGCTCGGCTCGCTTCGGCCGAACTCGGAGCCGCTCCGTGCGCCCGCCGCGGCTCGGCTCGCTTCGGCCGAAAGCGGAGCCGCTCTGTGCACTCGGCGCGGCTCGGCTCGCTTCGGCCGAACTCGGAGCCGCTCTGTGCGCCCGGCCCGGCGCGGCTCGCTTCGGCCGAACTCGGAGCCGCTCCGTGCGCCCGCCGCGGCTCGGCTCGCTTCGGCCGAACTCGGAGCCCCTCCGTGCGCCCGGCCCGGCTCGGCTCGCTTCGGCCGAACTCGGAGCCGCTCCGTGCGCTCGGCGCGGCTCGGCTTCATTCGGCCGAACTCGGAGCCGCTCTGTGCGCTCGGCGCGGCTCGGCTCGCTTCGGCCGAACTCGGATCCGCTCGGTGCGCTCGGCGCGCCTCGGCTTCATTCGGCCGAACTTGGAGCCGCTCCGTGCGCTCGGCGCGGCTCAGCTTCATTCGGCCGAACTCGGAGCCGCTCTGTGCGCCCGCCGCGGCTCGGCTCGCTTAGGCCGAACTCGGAGCCGCTCCGTGCGCTCGGCGCGGCTCGGCTCCATTCGGCCGAACTCGGAGCCGCTCCGTGCGCTCGGCGCGGCTCGGCTCCATTCGGCCGAACTCGGAGCCGCTCCGTGCGCTCGGCGCGGCTCGGCTCGCTTCGACCGAACTCGGAGTCCCTCCGTGCGCCCGGCCCGGCTCGGCTCGCTTCGGCCGAACTCGGAGCCGCTCTGTGCGCCCGCCGCGGCTCGGCTCGCTTCGGCCGAACTCGGAGCCGCTCCGTGCGCTCGGCGCGCCTCGGCTCGATTCGGCCGAACTCGGAGCCGCTTTGTGCGCTCGGCGCGGCTCGGCTTCATTCGGCCGAACTCGGAGCCGCTCCGTGCGCCCGGCCCGGCTCGGCTCGCTTCGGCCGAACTCGGAGCCGCTCCGTGCGCTCGGCGCGCCTCGGCTCGCTTCGGCCGAACTCGGAGCCGCTCCGTGCGCCCGCCGCGGCTCGGCTCGCTTCGGCCGAACTCGGAGCCGCTCTGGGCGCTCGGCGCGGCTCGGCTCGCTTTGGCCGATCTCGGAGGCGCTCTCTGCGCTCGGCGCGGC
Organism: Melozone crissalis; assembly: GCF_028551555.1. Lineage (NCBI taxonomy): Eukaryota > Metazoa > Chordata > Aves > Passeriformes > Passerellidae > Melozone > Melozone crissalis. The sequence continues at coordinate 72,407 of NW_026536181.1, forward strand.
TCGGCTTCATTCGGCCGAACTCGGAGCCGCTCCGTGCGCCCGCCGCGGCTCGGCTCGCCTCGGCCGAACTCGGAGCCGCTCCGTGCGCTCGGCGCGGCTCGGCTCGCTTCGGCCGAACTCGGAGCCGCTCCGTGAGCTCGGCGCGGCTCGGCTCGCTTCGGCCGAACTCGGAGCCGCTCTGTGCGCCCGCCGCGGCTCGGCTCGCTTCGGCCGAACTCGGAGGCGCTCCGTGCGCTCGGCGCGGCTCAGCTTCATTCGGTCGAAAGCGGAGCCGCTCTGTGCGTTCGGCGCGCCTCGGCTCGCTTTGGCCGAACTCGGAGCCGCTCTGTGCGCCCGCCGCGGCTCGGCTCGCTTCGGCCGAAAGCGGAGCCGCTTTGTGCACTCGGCGCGGCTCGGCTCGCTTCGGCCGAACTCGGAGCCGCTCTGTGCGCCCGGCCCGGCGCGGCTCGCTTCGGCCGAACTCGGAGCCGCTCCGTGCGCTCGGCGCGGCTCGGCTTCATTCGACCGAACTCGGAGCCGCTCTGTGCGCTCGGCGCGGCTCGGCTCGCTTTGGCCGAACTCGGAGCCGCTCCGTGCGCCCGCCGCGGCTCGGCTCGCTTCGGCCGAACTCGGAGCCGCTCCGTGCGCTCGGCGCGGCTCAGCTTCATTCGGTCGAAAGCGGAGCCGCTCTGTGCGTTCGGCGCGCCTCGGCTCGCTTTGGCCGAACTCGGAGCCGCTCTGTGCGCCCGCCGCGGCTCGGCTCGCTTCGGCCGAAAGCGGAGCCGCTCTGTGCGCTCGGCGCGCCTCGGCTTCATTCGGCCGAACTCGGAGCCGCTCTGTGCGCTCGGCGCGGCTCGGCTTCATTCGGCCGAACTCGGAGCCGCTCCGTGCGCTCGGCGCGGCTCAGCTTCATTCGGCCGAACTCGGAGCCGCTTTGTGCGCTCGGCGCGGCTCGGCTCGCTTCGGCCGAACTCGGAGCCGCTCTCTGCGCGTTCGGCCGAGCTCGGCTCGGCTCACCTCCCCGAGGGCGGGCAAGCGGCGCCGCCTCACGTTAAACTCGCCCGGCTCGGGGCTCTCCTGCTGCCGCGTCCCGCGGGCGGCCCGGCCATCGCACGGACACGACCGGGAGCGCGGGGTGGCACCGGAGCTCATTGGGCTGTGACCGCACTCGCGCTAATTAGCGCGCACGAGAGCAGCGGGCTCGGTTCGGCTGAGCTCGGCTCGGTTCAGGCAGCCTCACAAGCCTGGCCTCGGTTTGCTCGAGCCCGTCAGGTTCGGCCGGTCTCGCCTTGGTTCGGCTGAGCTCGTTCCATTCGGCCGAAGGAGGCGTCATTCGCTCGTGTTTTTACAAATATCTTTCTCTATTGTATATTTCTGTATTTAGATTGATATTGTATATTTCCATATTTCGATTTATATTTCTATAATACTTCTTTTATTCAAAATAAAATCCCCATCTCTAACCAAATAAATACAAAAAACCACCTTCTTTCAAACGATATTGAAATATTTTTATACTTAGTATAATTATATTCCCATTTATACTTATAGTTTCTTTTGATGCAGTGTATTAATAATTATATATAATATATATAAAATTCTAGAAATGTATTTAAATTATTATTTATATGATAATATCTACTGCTACAACTATTTTTTTCTTATGTTTTTAAACGTTATATATATATCCGTATTTATTTATGATATATTCCTATACTTAGATTTCTACCTTTATATTATTCGTACTTATAATTTTTACAATCAAAACCCTGCCTATTGACAAATAAAAAAAAACTGCTTTATTTAAGTATTTTTAAAATATTTTTATATTTATAATTTTCATATTTATATTTCTAATTTGTTCTATATTACATGAGAAAACACCTGCTCCTTCACCCCAGTGGGGCTCCCTCTCCTGGGGACCTTGGGGTGCCCCCAACGGCATCAGAGCCCCGAGTTTTCACCCCCTTTTCATCTGTTTAGAAACTACACTGGAACTTTTTTCTGGAAACAAAGACATTACCTAAATCCTCTCTCCGTGTCCCAGACAGATGGATATTCAGTTATTAGTTGGCTGGGCAGCAGTTTCTTAAATAGAATGATAAACAAGATGTGAACATTTTAGCTGCAAGCAAATAGGCAAATCTGAACAAGGTCCTGGTGGGCGACCACTGAAGTTATTTTGAAGCAATTTTTTAAACAATAAAATAATGATACCACAAAAATAAAGCAAAAAGCTAACTACTGGCTAAGAAAAAAGCTAACTACTGGCTAACTACTGGCTGAACTCGGCCCGGTTGGGCTAAAGTCGGTCATATTCGGCTCTTTGTCTAAATGCGGCCAATGTCGGCTACACTCGGCTATCGGTTACACTCGGCTATCATCGGCTCTTCGTCTCAAGTCGGCTGTGTTCGGCTACACTCGGCTCTTCGGGTAAACTCGGCTGTTTTCGGCCACACTCGGCTCTTCGGCTCTTCGGAACAATTCGGCCCGGCTCGGCTCCCTCAGGGCGGGAAAGCGGCCGTGAGAGGACCCCGGCACAGCGAGGCGTTTACCCAGATGCCTGTCACAAACCCGCCAAAATACGCCCGCCCGCGGCGCCGCTGAGCCCACAGCATGTGTCGGGTACACATGAAACGCCACAGAAATTCCCACTGGGGCCGCCATGACGTCGGTATTCCGTGCAGGCAGTCCAGTTACATCCACCCCGGCCCTCCACTTCCCTGCCCTTTTCGCCGCCATGCTGAGAAGGTCAATTAAAAGTCCGCGACATCCGCGACGCGCCACTCCCAAGGTGGCGGCTTCTCGGTGCAGGGCTGCAGTACCGCGCTCTGCCCACAAGGCGGCAGCACTGCCGCACGCCCCAGCCGGGGGCGCAGCGCGCGTCGGGGCTGCGGGCAGGGAAGGCGGCGAAAAAGAACAGGGGCGGCCCCCGCCGAAAACTGCTCTGAAACAAATGTCCCAAAACTACCGGGAAGAGGAAAAATAAACTTCTGCCTCTAATCTAACAGGATAAAAGACAAAACAAAACAAAACAAAACACAACACAAAAAAAAAAAACTTTTTAAAATATTTTTTCATATTAATATTCACATTTCTATTTACAATGTATATTGATGTACACTGTCCATTTATACATTTCTTTTTATAAATACATTTCTATTCCATATTGCATATATCCCTAAAACTTAAATTTATTTGTGTATTTTTATACATATTTTTACATAATAAGTATATATTTCTGTTACGATTTTTACTTCTGTAACACTTGGATTATTTAAAATAAAACCTTTGCCTCCATCCAAATTAAAGCCAAAAAGAACCCCTTTCTTCTAAACTGTATTTAAATATTTTTTAAAATTCTATTTTTCAGGTTCATATTCACATTTACATTTAAAATGTATATTTATGTATACTGTTATTTGTATTCTTATTACATCTCTTCCTATTATTTGTATTTATTTGTATTTTGTGTTTATATATATATTTATATCTTGATTGTATATCTCAATATTTAGAAATATATGACAATAATATCTACATTCATATTATTTAAAATAAAAACCCTGCCTCTAACACAATAAGAATAAAAAAAACCCCAACCCTTTGTTTTAAACAATATTTAAATAGATTTTATCCTAATGTTCAATTTTTATATTCATATTTGTATTTATAATGTATATTTATGTATATTGCTTACTTATACATTTATCTTTACCAATGTCAATTTATGAGTAAATTCATATTCTATATTGCATATGATGCGAGTAGTTATTTATATTTTTTATATATTTTTATTCATTTTTTTTTATATTTGATTAAATATTTCTGCGTCAAGATTTTTACTTCTGGAAGACTTATAATATTCAAAATAAAACCCCTGCCTCTACTTAAGTAAAAGCCAAAACATTCCCTTTCTTTTAAGCTATATTTACATATTTTTATATTTATATTCCCATTTATAATTTATATTGCCGTATAATGTTATTTATATTCTATACTACAACTCTTCATATTACTTACATATATTTATATATAAATTTATATTCATACTTTAGCAATTTCTCTTTATATATTTATTATATCTTTCTATCTTAAGATCCACATTTCTATATTACTTATATTATTTAAAATAAAACTCCTGCCTCTAACCAAATAAAAACCAAGGACACCCCTTTATTTGAACCAGATTTAAAATGTAGGAAGTAAATTTATTTCTCAAAATTATAATGATATTTATATGGATATTTTTATTTATTTTATTCATAGATATTATATATATTAGAGAGAATACCTTCTAATATAATAATAGATATATATTTTCTGTATTATATATTTTTTTACTTATATTTATTTCAATTAAATAAATATATACAAATATATATACAAAAACAACCTGATAAGAGACTAAGAACTTTTTCAACAGATAACCACAGTACTAATTTCAGACTTGGAAAAATATTTAGGCGTAATCACTACCACAAAATTAACCCAAAGTAGAAAAATTACCAGAAAACCAACAAAACAAGCTAAACTCATTTCTGAGCACCATAGTCCTTCCTCACTCACAATATGCAATTAATTCTCTCCTGCCATTTACATCCCCAGCATCATCCCATACTGAGCATTCCTGGCACCAGAAGTCACTCGGAGCCAATTAACATCCAGCTTTCCCTTCCTCAGGACTGTGTGCTTTCTGTGTCTTTATGCACACAAGGAGCAGCTGTCAGACCCACCTCTCAGCAGCCTAACAAACACTCAGATGTTCTCTCCAGGTTCAGGGGCTGCTCACAGTGAGGCAGCTTTCAATACAGTCAGGATTGCCTCGCTTCTTCCCTGGCAGTAGCCTTGCACAATTACCTCAGCTGGAAGTCAGACCCCACTCCCTGAATTCTCATCTCTGCCTTTAAGTAATGCGTTGTGTGGAAGACTGTGCAGCAGTTTCTGAAAGAAAGTGATTTCAGGAGAAATGGGAAATTCGTGGTCTCCAGTTTCTCAGTTAGTTGGTGAGTGTCAGGGGTCATCTAATAACAGCACCATCAACAGTTTCAGCACTACCTCTGTGCAACCAACACTTGTTAGGACATGAAGTGCAGTGCTGTCATGGCTAAAGTGAAGAGAAGTGCTGTCATGGCTAAACACTTTCAGGGATCAGGGAAATGGGGAGGAAGCAGGAAGGCAGGAGATCAGGAGTTTCACAGTGCCTCTCACCATAGCTCTGTGCCAAGTACTTGACACTTGCAGGGGTCTGTGCACAAATCACAAACAGGGCAGGGCTGCTGGGAACTGCCTTGAGCCGTTGGATTTTCCAGCATCAGCCTCATTCCATGGTTATGGCAATGGGAAGATGCCACCAGCTCACATCCCAGGCAGCAGACCAAGAACTCAATGTCACAACTCACTTTATCATTTTTTTGCCCAATCACACAAAGCAAAAGCACATTGACAGTAGCTCTATCCAACCACTGTAAGCACAGGTACCTTTGGTTAAACAATGCTTGCTTATTTCAAATACAATACCTGCTTGTGAGCCTTAAACACAATGCACAGAGCTCCAGTATTAAGCCTAGAACTTCCTAATATCTTGCTAGATAAACTTTCTGTAGCTTAGGGAGTTATTCTAGGCAAGTGTTAATACACAGACCATTGTTCTATTTGTCCTTGCTTTTCCACAGTTTAAATAGTTTTTCTGCTGACCAATCTCATGGCTGCTGCTCAGCTCTGATCACAGTTCTGCTGTCTCTGAGGCCTGCCTTTTGCAGCTTTCCCAAACCCCTCTGATTTTACACATTCCCACAGTACTCAGTGCTGGATGAACCCTAGTGCAGAAACAGAGGAAGCAGGATTTAGAGTGAGTCTACTCACCCAAAGTACTGGGAAAGAAACTCCCTATCAGATGAGTTTTGCAGATCACAGACAGGAGGAAATGCAGTTACAATGGGTTACGCCTGAGAACTGTGCTCACATGCAGTTTCCCTGGGGGTTTTTGGCCCTGCTAGCAAACGTCACCCTTGGAAGCACATGAGCAGAAACAGATGGGTCCCCCAGCGAGCACCTTGCTAAGATAACCCTCACAAAAAAACCATTCCATCCCCTGTGGTAAATTATAACTGCTGAACTGCCAGCTGATGGCATTGCTGCCCCAGGGCTCTGTGTTTGTAACTCTGCACACATTGGGAGCGAGAGCAGCTGAGCTGACACCTTTCTATGGGGAAGAGCCTTCAGTTTGCACGTCCTTTTCAACCACTCCAAGCAAAGACACCGGCCCAGGGTTACAAGGAATAACAGCTGTGGAACTTCTCCTTGAAAATGCTACAGCTGAAATAAAGCTGCCAAGGTGTGCTGATATGGGCCATTCTTGTTTCTCACACAGAACCTGTCACAAAACTAAATGCTGCAACAGGAGCAGACAGCATGCCAAGCAGGCACTGCTGATCTGAAATGCATCCAAAATAACTAAACCTCCTGAGCCTGGAAGTCCTGGCTTGAAGTTCCATTACAATAAACTTTCCAGCACTGGCACTCTGGGATTTAGTCTGTTCTCTTGGTCTTGTTAATTCCTTGATTTATCCTCACTTTTGTGTTCAGTCCCAAATAAGTCAGATTCTACTCAATTACAGTCTGAACTGGACAATATTTCCCTACTCAGCGGAGTGGTGTTCCATCACAGTGAAATAAAAAAAAAAGGCTACAAAGATGCAGCACAGGTCTTTTCTTTCCTTAGCTTGCTATGCCTACTTTTTTATTACTACTCCATTTTCCTAGAAACCTACTTAGACTGGGAGAATACTACCAGTTACCTGCCTATCTGTGAAAGTTATCACAAAAACCAGAAGAAATAATCCAGATTAGGACCAAAAACAGCCCCCCCCAAAAATTGCCACATCTGCAGAAGAGAATTCCACCAATAAGCCTGTTCTGGTGCAGATATAGCAGGCAGAATTTTTTTCCAAGCAAAATACAGCTGGACCTTGACTAATCCTTCACATTGAAATGAAGTTGTATTTTTGTACCTGGGAAAACTCTAATAAGTATAGTCAAAGAAACTATTCTGATAGAGAAGGGAAATACCTCCTGTATTCACATGTTAAAAAGTCTTGGATTGGTTCCTCAACATTTTGGAATTCACTTCCAGTTTTCTTGCCCAGCACAGCAATCACTGCCAGTCTCAGTCACAGGTGCATTGACAGAATCCTAAAAGATGCTGAGGACCAGTCCTAAATTCATTTATGAGTTCAGTTCTGTTATCAGAAGGATAGCATCACTTTTCTTTGTCCCTATCTAGTTTTCTTCCTCGATTTTCAATTTCCCAGAAGGGAAGCCCCAGACTCCCACATTTGTCCTTTCCTTACTGGAAGCCTCCTCAGGGAAGATGAGGCATTATCAGATGTCATTTCTTCCCTTGTCCTGGGGACCCTCAAACACCACCACAGTCTGATAACTTGTTTAGAGACAAAACCATTTGAATTAGTGCTAGGAACCTTGTCCCACCTCTATTGGACCTCTATTTCTGCTTCTCTTGTATTTTTATTTCACCAGACTGCAACTTGTTCAGATTTGCTTGTCAGCAAATCTGGCATGTCAAAAAATTGTTCAACTGAGAAGCTCCATCTCAAAGTGCTTAGGCTATCAGATAACCCAGGCAATGTTTTACTCACACCCTGATAGTTAAAACTATTAAACTTGCATCCCACCTAGCATGTTGACACAGCATTACCAGGAAACAAAGTTCATTTTGTCTACACATGCAAAAATCATGAGGTGAAAGACGTGGCAGAGCATTTTGACTGATACAGCAAAGTTCTTACGACATAAAGTAGTGTGTGTGGTTTTCCTGGTTGGTTTTTTTTTTTTTTTTTTTTTTTTTTTTTTGTTGCTGTATCTTTATTTTTTTTAATAATACACAAAGTTCAGTCATTTGAGAAAATCATCAAAGAGTAATTGCCACACCAGCGCTATTTAGCGTGTTCCTTTCTCCTTTTTTCCCTGACTGAAACCCACATCAAGTAATTACATGCAATTAAACATATTCTTTCCAATGCTTTTGCCTTGTTTTCTTTTTTCATTTCACTACAATTACTGTGAATTCTCTTTTACTCATCAATTTGCACTTTTCAAGCAAATTTTCATGCATTTTATGCATCAAAAGGGCCAATACCTCAAAGAGGAGGATCTTTGTAGCCTGCCCTGATGGAGGGCCATTTCATCCAAATCTCATCATTTTCATCCAAATCTGTTCTGCGCCTCATCAAGGCTCTGATAATGGGCTCTACACAGCAGAAATAGTCAAATTGCAGTTTGAACCAGAGAAATTTTTTTTATTTGCTGCAAAGTAGCAATTACACGAATCTTCAGCTACAAAAGGGAACCTCTCAAACAACAGTGCTGTAAATCAAGCAGTTTGTTCACTTGAGATAGGAACCTAATAAGAGAAAAATATTCTCCAAAAGAATTCATCCCATCATTGAATTTTTAGGCTGTTTGAGATACAGACTGTGTCTGGATGCCTAAGGGGGTCTTAAGAGCTACACAGGCAGTGGTATGGTGCAAATAACAAACACATGTGAGTCAGCACTGACAGACAGAAAGGGCAGGATCCCTGTCCTTTATCAAATCACTATGGATAGGATCTTCCTTGTCTCAAATATTTTAGGAGCACAAACACTCTTCAGCCTCCATTAAATAACATGGTATTGACTCCTCTCTATGCCAAGGATTGAAGAAACATGCTACAGCCTCACCTAGAGGAGTTATAACAACTCCCAGTCCTATGCACAGGTGACCTGTCCAATTACTAACTAAAACAGATTAATAACAGAAATATAGTCAGAGACCAACAGAACTAATAAACCTTCTTCTACAGAACATCATACTTGTTTCTCATCCTCTCCATGAACCAGTCGCCACCAAAAACATATTGGGAAACCAGAGAGCCTGAAGGAAACCATTCCTCCATGCACTCCATGTTCTCAGCACTCAAAGCTCCAGGGAATTTTCCTTGAGCAGGTAAGGATATGGTGACAATGCACTTTGAGACTATTACTGCATGATGCTCCCAGGCAATCCATTCAAACAGACTGATTCACCTCAGCCCAGCTGAGCACACCACAGGAGCAGAATAACTCTGCTAGAGCTGGTTTCTGTATGGAACAGGCTGATGAACTCCAGCCACTGTGCTATGCCCAGTGATTCCAGCTCACCTCTCTGAATTTCTGCTGAAATGGGAGGGCAGGTTGCCAACACAGGCTGGGATTAGACAGAAGGCAGCACTGGAATCAGCTGGGGGCTCAGGACTCAGGAGCTCCCCACCTGAGAGCTCACATGTGTTTTGTTCTGCTGAAAATCCAATTTTGTCACTGGTCTGGAAAAAGGAGTGTTCTTGAATCATTTTCATCTGAGAAGCAGTTGAAAATATGTATAGAAATATATAGTATACATAGAAATATATGTTATATAGAATATATACTTTATATGTAATATTATATCTATTATTATAAATAATTATATATTTTATATATTATATGTTATTAATATATATTATATCTAATTCTATATATCTAGAACTATATCTAGAGCTATATCTACAGCTATGTGTTAAACCATCCATTTTTGCCTGAACATCAGTTCCCTGTCTGAAGTTAAAATCATGAACAGTGAACATGTTATGGACAGCGGAAGCTGAAAGCCAAACTAATTTACAGACGGATCCTGAAAACTCAGCAGAGTTAGACTACTGAAGTCAAAAGGCTCCAATATTTTATTTTCTATTTTAACCTAAAAAGGATAGTCTGGTGACATTTCAGGTTCAAATTGAGGTTGGGATAACAATTAAAATTGTAGAAGTAAAATGCCACAAGTTCTGTACATGACTGGAATCAACTTAGTCCACACAGCTATGAAGGGGGTGATAGCAGCAGTAATCAATTCCTAATGTTGTTTCCTGTGAGTACAATGAATTGTATAAACATAAATGCTCAAGGGTTAAGTTTATGTTTGGATTCTTCAAAACACAAACTTTTAGGGATTATAAAAACGCCTGGCTTTTCCTTCTTCCTCAGAGAATTCTCACCTGGTATTTTGCTTTGACAATTTATGCTTCTACTCTGAATCTGAAAATAATCATCAGTAACTCAAACAGGCATAGGAAAATACATTATTTTTTCCCAGTCAACCCATGATACCACTGCACAGTTTTGTGAGGGAAAGTTTCATTTGCCTTCCAGCCATCAGGCACTGGCCAGCATTCAAGCAAGCACATCCATTCAGATGAAGGACCGGCTTGTTGCATGACTGAGCAGCCAAATTCAATTCATCCTTGGAGTGAAACCAATTAATATTTGAAAATAGAATATATACTTTATATATAGTATTATATATATTATATAGAATTATATATTGTATGTACTACATATTATGAATATACATTATACATAATTCTATATAACATATATATATAACATATAGATATATAACATATCTATATAACATACCTAGAACCGTATCCGGAACCATACTTAACACATATCTGGAACATATACAGAACATACATAGAACTATATCTGGAACTTATCTAGAACATTCTGAAACGTACCTAGAACTGTATCAAGAACATACCTAGAACGTGCCCAGAACTGCACTTAGAACCTGATCTAGAACATGCCTAGAACTTGATCTAGACAATACCTAGAACGTAATCTAGAACGTACTTAGAACCTGTTCTAGAATGCACCTAGAACCTGATCTAGAAATTAATCTAGAACTTAATCTAGAACGCGCCTAGAGCCTGATCTACAACATACCTAGAACCGCGCCTGGAAGCTTTTACGACAGTCGCGCTTTACGGCACCTTTTACGACAGTCGCGCTTTACGGCACCTTTCACGACAGTCGCGCTTTACGGCACCATTTACGACAGTCGCGCTTTACGGCCGGCTTTACGGCAGTCGCGCTTTACGGCACCTTTTACGACAGTCGCGCTTTACGGCACCTTTTACGACAGTCGCGCTTTACGGCCGGTTTTACGACAGTCGCGCTTTACGGCACCTTTTACGACAGTCGCGCTTTACGGCACCTTTCACGACAGTCGCGCTTTACGGCACCTTTTACGACAGTCGCGCTTTACGGCCGGTTTTACGACAGTCGCGCTTTACGGCACCTTTTACGACAGTCGCGCTTTACGGCACCTTTCACGACAGTCGCGCTTTACGGCACCTTTTACGACAGTCGCGCTTTACGGCACCTTTCACGACAGTCGCGCTTTACGGCACCTTTTACGACAGTCGCGCTTTACGGCCGGTTTTACGACAGTCGCGCTTTACGGCACCTTTTACGACAGTCGCGCTTTACGGCCGGTTTTACGACAGTCGCGCTTTACGGCACCTTTCACGACAGTCGCGCTTTACGGCACCTTTTACGACAGTCGCGCTTTACGGCCGGTTTTACGACAGTCGCGCTTTACGGCACCTTTTACGACAGTCGCGCTTTACGGCCGGTTTTACGACAGTCGCGCTTTACGGCACCTTTCACGACAGTCGCGCTTTACGGCACCTTTTACGACAGTCGCGCTTTACGGCACCTCTCACGACAGTCGCGCTTTACGGCACCTTTTACGACAGTCGCGCTTTACGGCACCTTTCACGACAGTCGCGCTTTACGGCACCTTTTACGACAGTCGCGCTTTACGGCCGGTTTTACGACAGTCGCGCTTTACGGCACCTTTCACGACAGTCGCGCTTTACGGCACCTTTTACGACAGTCGCGCTTTACGGCCGGTTTTACGACAGTCGCGCTTTACGGCCGGTTTTACGACAGTCGCGCTTTACGGCCGGTTTTACGACAGTCGCGCTTTACGGCACCTTTTACGACAGTCGCGCTTTACGGCACCTTTCACGACAGTCGCGCTTTACGGCACCTTTTACGACAGTCGCGCTTTACGGCACCTTTTACGACAGTCGCGCTTTACGGCCGGTTTTACGACAGTCGCGCTTTACGGCACCTTTTACGACAGTCGCGCTTTACGGCACCTTTTACGACAGTCGCGCTTTACGGCACCTTTTACGACAGTCGCGCTTTACGGCCGGTTTTACGACAGTCGCGCTTTACGGCACCTTTCACGACAGTCGCGCTTTACGGCCGGTTTTACGACAGTCGCGCTTTACGGCACCTTTTACGACAGTCGCGCTTTACGGCCGGTTTTACGACAGTCGCGCTTTACGGCACCTTTCACGACAGTCGCGCTTTACGGCACCTTTTACGACAGTCGCGCTTTACGGCCGGTTTTACGACAGTCGCGCTTTACGGCACCTTTTACGACAGTCGCGCTTTACGGCACCTTTTACGACAGTCGCGCTTTACGGCCGGTTTTACGACAGTCGCGCTTTACGGCACCTTTTACGACAATCGCGCTTTACGGTACCTTTTACGACAGTCGCGCTTTACGGCCGGTTTTACGACAGGTTTTTCTTGCCCATCTTGAGGTTTTTTTCCTCTATTTTTTTCGGGGTTTTTTTCTTGCCCGTCTTGGGGGCTTTTTTCCGGCTTTTTTCCTGTTTTTTTTTTTTTTTCTTTGTTTTTTCTGGTGCATCTTCGGTTTTTTTTCTGGGATTCTTTTTGCCCATCTTGGGTTTTTTTTTCTTGGGTTTTTTTGGGTTTTTCTTGTCCATCTTGGGGGGGTTTTTTTTTAGCTTTTTTTCCTGGGTTTAGTCTAGCTCCTCCTGAGGTTTTTTCCCTGGGATTGTTCTGGGTTTTTTCTTGATTTTTTCTTGCCCATCTTGAAGTTTTTTTCCTGGGTTTTTGTGGGGTTTTTTTGTTGCCCATCTTGGGGTTTTTCCTGCATTTTTTCTGGGTTTTTCTTGCCCATCTTGGGTTTTTTTACTGGGTTTTTTTGGGTCTTTTCTAGCTTATCTTGGGGTATTGTTCTGGGTTTTTACTAGGCCAGGACCAAAAAAAAAAAAAGGAAAAAAACAGCCAGGGTGGAAGGCACCTGGGGATTTCTTATTCTCAATTTAACAATGAGTTGCAAAACCTGAAAAGCAAAAGTCATATACACAAGGTTAAATCCAGTCAGCATGCACTCACACACGCAGAAACGAGCAGACAGACACAGCCACATGCTCTCACACACACTCACATACTCCTTCCACTTGCATGCTCGCTGTGGCCCTTACCTGAGATGCTGAAGAAGGTGCTTTGACACATCTTCTGGCTGCCGCTCCTTGAGGTAAATGGCAGATCCTGGGGAAATCAGCAGCCTCGGGGACCTGTGAGATGACAGGAAGGGTCAACAAGTGGCTATCTGACAGCTAGGACTTGTCCCCACTCTGGACTGATAAATTTTCTACCCAAAATTCCACAAAACACAGATGAACAGTAAAGTTGTTATAACTGTTCTACCTAACTGTGACTACAGGCCAGGGCAGGGCAGCTCCGATCATAAGTGGTACAGTGGAAGTACACACACTATAAGCTGATGCATACAGTGCAAGTGTACATAGAGTGTAAGTACACACAATATAAGGCGACATGCTGACATACATGTAAGTACAAACAATATAAGGCGATGCACTTACAGACAGTATAAGCCAGCATAGGTACATGCAATGTAAGTACATACAGTATAAGCCAACATGGGTATATACAGTATAAGCCAGCATAGGTACATGCAATGTAAGTACATACAGTGTAAGCCAATATAGGAACATACAATATAAACCACAACTTAAGATAACTCTCTGGAAGATTACTTACTGAGCCATATACCCTTGGAGAAGATGGAATCTATAGAACTACTGCAGTCACGTGAGGAGGGTGTAAGATGCTCCCTCTAGAAGTCCAAGAAAATGGAAAAAAAGGCACTACCAAAGCTGGTAGTGAAAAGGAAGATGGATGAGAACATCTTGTCCCTGTGAGACATTCCTGTCTCAAAGAGAAAAAATGTAAAGATGCTGGAATAAGGGATATCTGGAAAGGAATGTGAGTAGAACACGGCCTATGTGGCACAGAAGAGTGCTGATAAAGCATCAAGATGTAACAAAAGCCTGTGACGTGGAAGACAATGGACACAGACTACGTAACACAGACACCATAACATAGACACAGATGACATAACACAGAGAAAAGTTGCTACTGCTTGGCACTTTCCCCTTAGGGACCCGAGAGGCCTAGCGCAAGATGAGCCACAGGCCGATGAGGCCAAGGGAAAGGAAGCCCTATGATGACAGCACGTGATGATGAAATGTAGCGCATTAAAGGAAGTTAGGGCCAAAGCAGTTAAGAGGATGCCCAAGAGGCTCAGCAAGCCTAGAGAAGGAAGCGGACTGCCGGGTGACCGTGGCTATAGCTCTGGACCTGAAGGCGAGCTCCTCGGGGGAAAGAGCCGTGAAGATGCCGAGTCGAGGAAGGCTGACGACGCAAAGTTCATGACACTGTGGAGATCGGTCAGAACTGCCCTGCCCGGCAAAGGCTCTGGTGAGGCTGAGGAGAAACCCTCTCCCTTTACTTCCAGGGAGCCCGTCCCACTACAGACCTCTCCGCTAAGCTGACATCAGATTGCCTTCTGTGATAGGAAAGGCTTTCCCCCTTCTCCCAACCACTGGCCCCGACACTTAGCTTTTGGAAGACGAGCGGACAAAAGCCATCGTCAGTCAGACAGGGACATTGAGATGTTCTCAATGTGTGTGCTTTCGGTGCTGCCACTTCCAAGCTGTGGCTACAAGCCTCCTCAGGGTACCGAAGGCAAAACAGAAAATGTGACTATTGCCCTCAAAAAAAGTAATCCCCAGGACTCCTCCGCACCCCTGCCCCAGCTCACCTCAAGTCTTGATTTGACTCTGGAGGCTGCCCAGAAGGTACCTGCAAAAAGAAAAGGGACACGTTTAGCATGCTGCTGCATAACGCTCGCCTATGAGTCAGCCTGCCTAAACCCCGAGTCACCTGCCCTCCTCTGTTCCTTGGCATGCCTAGGGCAGCGACAGCACCTGCAAAGAAACAAAGCAGAAAAGCATGCTGAGATACTGTGAAAACACAACCTCCCAACCCTGACAAGTATGCCACACCAATACCTTAAGCTTGCACCCACCTGGCATGGGCATGCTGGGCTAGGATAGATGGCAAGAAGAAAATCTAAAATAAAAAGAAGAATAATACATACTTAGAGCAGCACCAAAAACTGAGACCTCAGAAATAACAACAGCTTCGGTACCCTACTCAATGCTCACCTTGCCCACTCAGCCTTGACAGCTGCTCTCTGCCTTGACTTCCTAAAAATAAAGACAAAGAGCAGAGCTGAAACAGCCACCATTTATGCTTCCTCTGCAGAGACAAACACTGACTGACCTGCACGGGGGAATCCCCTCACCCGGGATGGGTGGCTCTGCCCTGGATTTTATCCTTCTGCAACTAAAAGAAAGTTAGGATGAAAGTCAAAGGGCTGCAGGATACCTTATGGGCTCCAGATATCCAGTGTCCATCTACAAATCCCATCTAGAGTCCACCTGCACCCCACATTACAAATTCCAAGTCCCCGGGACTTCTCCTATTGCCCCAGGCTATGCGGCAGGGCAGAGCAGCCCCGGCACAAATGTGTGCTGACACTCGTGACACAGGACAGACAGGATGTGACAAACAAAGGGCACAAGACACAGACAGAAATCTCTTTGCAAGGAAAACGGCTGCCAGGACTGAGAGAATGCAAAAGGAGATGACCAAGGTGAGACCGACGGTGAGCTGATGAGGCTCAGAGAACCCTGGTGGAAGAAGATGCTAACTGAATGATTTCTTCCAAGAACTGCAAAGATTGATGCCTAGGTATCCTATGGTCAGAATCCTCTCCCTAACCTCACATTCTTACAAGTCCTAGTCCACCATAATGGATCCAGGTGGGGCAGAGCTGTCCATACAGCTCAGAACAAGACCTGACAAGACACCTGACTGGATGCTTCCAAAGAGAGATGGAAGTCTGATGCCTGTCTGAGCTCCCGAGTCAAAAGTTCTATGGCCTGGGTGCCAGGCCAAGGAATGCAGAGATCACAGATGCTAACAATGATGCCAAGGTTTCTGACAGACCCCTCAAAGGGCTAAGGTAAAAGACATGAGATACACAAACAACAAAAAATACACAAAAGACAAGTGACATGAGACACACCGGGACTGCTCTGCCCTGCTGCGCACCTCAGCACTGTGACCAAAACTGAGACTTTGCTGTTATGGGGCCTAAGGGGCCACTTCATGAAAAACACCCCCCTCCAAATTGGACTCAAAAACCCCTCCCAGTAATTCCCAACCAGCACCATGCCTTCATCCCCTCTGTGGGTCGTAGCCCTCTACTTATCTCTCAGACATCTGGGGATGCCAGTCTGTCTCAGGTGCAAAAAAAGACCTCCTCGTCAGCTGGGAAGGTCCTGCTCTTACTGGGCTGGTGTCTCTCAGACAGCTAGATTAAAGAGAACCAAACATCAGTGCCTGATCTTGGCACCGCATCGGCCAAAACCCCACCACTCTGCTACTCACCGCGCTCCTAAGAAGGCCCAGAACCTCCTAACCCTGACCCTCTGCCACACATGGAATGCATCTGCACCTGAAAGAAAGTTAGAACATATGTCAAACACGTGCAGGATAACTCACAAGCTGCAAACAACTTATGTCAATCTAGGCATAGCATCTAGAGCCCAAGTACAGCCCACATTACTAATTTCAACTCCCCAGGCTTGTCTTATTGCAACAGGCTATGGCAGCAGGGCAGAGCAGCTCCGGCACAAATGTGTGCAGACACCCGTGACACAGAGCGTGACAAACAGGGGGACATTAAACACAACACATTATGCTTGTGGTGAGGGTCTCGAGGGGAGAAGGCAAAAGGGACCCCAAAGAAATACTAGGTAACACAGTACACCGGACAACACGACACAGACCAGAGCTGTTCTGCACTGCCTGAAAGCTGCCATCAAAAGTAGAGCCTCTCCCTTTAGCTGTCCTAAGAGGCCCTTGCAGAAGATTGCTTTTCCCTCTGCTCATTTTTAAATCTGCCCCAAAAACTCCCAACCCACTACTCTCCCATCATCCCATCTCCAAGCCATGACCCCCAACTTATCTTTTGGATGATGGGAATCCACGTTGCACCTGAAATGAGTCTGCCTTGGAGGGCCCCGTGATGGCCTGTGAGCCTCTCGTTCAGCTACAATGAGGAAAACCAAAACCAAAGTGTGAGTCCAGAGTTATGTGGGCCAAATCCGAGCCAGTCAGCTACTTGCCCTCTCCTGAGTGTGCCTGGCTCCTTCCGGCTCCAGCTTCACCCTGATTCCAAGGCTGTGGCCTTTATTAGGAGTGGCACCTGGGTTAGAGAAAGGCAAAGTTAAATGGCATTCCTGTGAGTGTCATGGATGACCTTGTGTGCTCTAAGACACGGGAATGCCTCTGCTTGGCTTTGAAAAGCCTTGTGTGGTGGGCCCTCAAATAAACCAATAAACACCCTTTCTCACCCTGCTGCCTGCAAACCTTCCCCCGCCCACAATAACTCCTAGCTGGATACCTGCTCACCCTCAGTCTCCTAATCACAATCCTCAACTCACCTGAAGCCTCAATCTCAAACATCATCTTAGACACTGGGCAGATCCCTCTTATGACATGATCAGTCTGCTGAAAAAAGTGTTGTGTTTGACACAACTTGGAAGTTCAGGGAGTTGCACTCCTCAGAAACCAAAAAAAAACAACAAAAAAAAGTCCAAAAAACACACAAAAACAAAACAAAACAAAAAATCCCACAAAACCCCCCCAAAACCAAAAAAAAACCCAAAAATCCCCCCAAAAAAACCCCAAAAATAAGACAAAACAAAAAGAAAACCAAAATACCCCCCAAAAAAACAAAAAACCCACAAAAAAAAAACCCACAGAGCAAAATCAAAAATTACAAAAGCACCTTACCACTCCTCAATATGCAATCCAAAATCACAAGCTTAAATCCTCCCTGTATTCCATGCTGTTTTCTTCACAGAATCTTCCAAGCCTCTGTTGCTTTAGATGCCCAGAAACACCTGCTGAAAACAAGCTGAGATGAGCAGAAAGAGCCTCTTCACTGAAATGAGAGGAGAGCTCTTACCCCAGCACATCCCAGAGAGGGAATGAAGCCCCTCAGCCACGGCTGGGGTTCATATACCCCTGATGGTGCCCGCCTCTCGTTCCCATGGCACCCAGGAAAAGGGAGGGGGCGAATCCCACTGGGTATAAAAGCCCTCAGCGCAGCTGCAGCTGTTTAGCTCCTCTGACTCAAATTCAAGGGCAGTAAAGGGCTTGTTGTTGAAGAAAATTCTTCAGAAAAATAACAGCACTTTCTGTTTTGTAGCAACTACTTGGATCAAAAGGGCAGAAAACTGGTAAGAAATAAAACTTTCTGTTTAGGTAGCATAGCTATATAAATTGGGTAATTTGCTGTTAACTTACATAATTATTCCTTGGTGATTGCTAAGTAGTACATCAAGTAGTACATCAGTACTTTGTGTGACTAAGTCGTGTGGAGAAGAATACCAATGATGTAAATAGTCTAAGTCTCCTTGGAACTCCTAATTAGGCCTATGTACATTATAAACAAAAATAAGAAAACAAAAAATCTCCTGGGCACTGTAAGGGTTAAGTACATGCCAGGCTCACCCTTCTCTAAGATAGCTGGTACAAAGGTAAAGAAAGAAGCGCCCAGAAATGAATATTTAAATCCTTAAAATGCTGAAAAAGACACAGCTTCCTTCAAGTGAACCCATAAAAATGAGAAACCAGGGCAGTTAGCTCCGCTGAAACTGATAAAATGGCAAATAAACCAATTCTGCCCTTTAATTTATTCTCCAAAAATATTGTGAAAAGAAGGGCTCTCCTCAATTTAAATCCCTCCAGCAATGAAAAAAGAGAAAATTTTCCCTCAATCAAAACCCTTAACAATGAGGGACAGCTGGGGAAGGTTTGCAGGAGGCACTTAAGACTCACAATGCAGCCTGACTTTGCGTTGGTGGCAGCTTGTGTCTGGGAGACACCCGGTGCAATGCACAATTTTCAGCATGCAGCCAGCCACTCTGGACCACAGGCCCCTGAACACCAGTGCTGGCCCTTTTCCCTGGCAAACAAAACTAACTGGTCCAGGTTCCTGATGGCAGATTGCAGGAGACACCTGGCACTGTCAAACCAGCCCGAGTTGGCACAGGTGCCAGCTTTGGTCTGGGAAGCATCCTGTGTATTGCAGAATTTCAGGAGCCAGCCAGCCTCTCCGGGCCACGGGCCCCGAACAGCAATGCTGGCCCTTTTCCTTTTGCCCCTAGCCCTCAGGCTCTGTCCGTGCCCCTCAAGGCCCCTTCAGCTGCCTCTCAGCTCTTTGTGTGACCCTTAATCCCTCTCCTTTGCCCCTCAGCCCCCAGCTTCTCGGTGTCACCTTCCAGCTGCCCCTGCCACCCCCAGCATCTCTGTGTGTCACCCACTGTCCCCTCTCCCTGCTCCTCCCTCAGCTCCCAGCCTCTGCCACCCTCAAGCCTTGGGGTAACTGCCTGGATCTGCTGGAAGGGTTCTGGGGCTTTCCTACCATGAGGGTACACCTGTACCCTAACCCTACCTGGTACCCAGTGTCCTTTGCACCCCTAACCCTTAAAATGCTGAAAAACTCAGAGCTTCCTTCAAGTGAACCCCTTAACACGAGGAAATGGCGCGGTTTTTCTTTGGAGCTTTGTTCCGTGCCCAGGTGCAACCGAGCACGTTTCAACCATCCTTCCTTGAGAGACCCCCCCTGGGAATTCCCCCCTCAGCAACTTAAGTGTGCCCAGGTAACCCCCAACAACAGCAGCAACCGCCGCCTCTGCAGCGGTCAGATGGCGGGTTAATCACGGCTTGGGGCGCGGGGGAAACAGCAGTGTGTTATTTCCGAGGAGAAGCGGCAGAGTTTTATTCCCAAGGAGAGGCGCGATCGCCACGGCGGCCGACCGCAATATCCCCCCCTACTGCCGTGACGCTGCCGTAAAGGACCGAGCCAAGCCCGCCGCCCCGGCCGCGCCGCCGTAAAGCGCGGCGGAAGATGGCGGCGGTGACGGTGTGGGAGCCGCGGGCCGGGCCGGGCCCCGCCGGGCTGCACCCGGAATGGACGGCGGAGCCCGTCAGCACCGGCGTGAGTGCGGCGGGGAGACACTCCTGGACGGCTGCGGAGTCGCCTTGGGGGCGTTATGGGCCAGGAGAAGCGTCGTGAGGCGGAGGGGGCGCGTGTGGGGCAGAGGGTCTCCGGCGTGCGGCTCAGGGGGGAATTGGGGCTGGGGGAGCAGAGCGCCCCGAGGAGTGCGGGAAGGGTAATGTGGAAGCAGAGAGAACTCCCTAGAGAGGGGGGCACGGGGTGGTTCCTCTGGGAATTGGGGCTGGGGGAGCAGAGCTCCCTGAGGAGTGCGGAAAGGGGAATTTGGGTCAGAGGGACCCCCTGGAGAGGGGGGCACAGGGGGGCTCCTCTGGGGAGGGGAGAACTGCTGTGGGGCCGGGAGTTCTTAGGGAAGACGATTTCTGTGGGGCACGGGTTGGTTTCTGTGTGGTGGGGCTGGATCTGCCGTGGGGCAGGGGGTTTCTGTGAGGCTGGGGGTCTCAGCGCAGCCCCTTCCCTCCCCTCCCTTCTCCCCAGACCACCATCATGGCCGTGGAGTTCGATGGAGGTGTCGTGATAGGGGCCGACTCCAGAACCACTACCGGGTGAGTGCTGTGATGCAATCAGTGACGTCACGAGGGTCTGGGACCACATCATGGGGCTGTCACTCTTGTCAGGGTGTCACTGTGATGCCACCTTGGGTGGCTCTCCTGGGCCTGTCGCTGTGGTGCCACCTCCAGCAGCTGGGCGGCTCTCCTGATGGCACCACCACCGTGTCCCCAGGGCCTGTCACTGTGGTGCCACCTCCAGTAGCTCTCCCAGTGACACCACCCCCGTGTCCCCAGGGCCTACATCGCCAACCGTGTGACGGACAAACTGACGCCTGTCCACGACCGCATCTTCTGCTGCCGCTCGGGCTCGGCGGCCGACACGCAGGCGGTGGCCGACGCCGTGGCCTACCAGCTGGCCTTCCACAGGTACCCCCACGGGTCCCGGGGCGCGGGGCAGGGCCGGGAGGCCTGGGGGAGGTGGCCCCAGCCCCACACCCGGCCCTGCCCCGCAGCGTGGAGCTGGAGGAGCCGCCGCGGGTGCGCACGGCCGCACGCCTCTTCCAGCAGAGCTGCTACCGCTACCGTGAGGAGCTGAGCGCCGGCATCATCGTGGCAGGCTGGGACCCGCGCCGGGGGGGACAGGTGGGCTGCCTTTTCTGCCCCAGCGTGTCCCCTTTTCTGCCCTGCAGCATTCCCCTCTCTTCCTTGGCACAGCCCCTTTTCTGCCCCAGAATGTCCCCTTTTCTGCCTTGCGTCATTCTCCTTTCTGCCCCGGCCCGTCCCCTTTTCTGCCCCAGAATGTCCCCTTTTCTGCCCTGCAGCATTCCCCTTTCTGCCCTGGAATGTCATTTTTTTTCCACCCTGTAGGCCCCCCTTTTTGTCCCATAACCCCCTGTTCTCCCCACAGCCCCCCCCCCCTCTGCCCCATAACCCCGTGTTTTCCCTTTCTGCCCCATAACCCCCAGTTCTCCCTACAGCCTCCCCCTCCTTTCTGCCCCACAGGCCCTTCCTTTGCCCCACAGCACATTAGAGCCCCCTCTGTGCCCCCCAGGTGTACGTGGTGCCCATGGGAGGGCTCCTCCTGCGCCAGCCCTTCGCCGTGGGGGGCTCAGGCAGCTCCTACATCTATGGATTCCTGGATGCCACGTTCCAGCCTGGCATGAGCCGCTCCCAGTGCCAGGAATTCGTCGCCCGTGGTGGGTTTTGGGGCATTTTGGGGAATTTGGATATGGGGAAGGGTCGTGAGAGGGGGCCTGGGGTCCTGGAAGGGGATTTGGGGGCACAGAGGAGTTTGGCTGGCATTGAGGGATTTGGGCTTGTCCTGGGAGGGGATTTTGGGGACATGGAGGGTTTGGGGGACCCTGGAAGAGGATTTGGGGGCACAGAGAAGAGTTTGGCTGGCACTAAGGGGTGTCCTGGGAGGAGATGTTGGGGACATGGAGTGGATTTTGGGGACCCTGGAAGAGAATTTGGGGGCACCGTGTCAGTTTGGCTGACACTTAGGGGTTTGGGCTTGTCCTGGGAGGGGATTTCAGGGACATGGAGGGGATTTTGGGGATATGGAGGGCTTGGGGGACCCTGGAAGGGGATTTGGGGGCAGTGCTGAGGGGATCTGGGAACAGAGGCAGTTTGGGGGGTGCTGACCTGTGCTCCCCCAGGCCTGGCCCTGGCAATGGTGAGGGATGGCTCCAGCGGGGGTGTCATCAGGCTGGCAGCCATCACAGAGGAGGGGGTGGAACGGACAGTCCTGGCTGGATCAGACCTGCCCTGGGGTGACGGTGGCCCCGCTGTGTGAGGGTGAGCCCCCCCCAGGACCCCCCAGTTTGGTGTGGGGACACAATAAACAGCTCTGCTGAATGTTGCTGGGGTGTGCCTTTGGGGTCCCCTGGTGTCAGCCTGTCCCTGGCAGAGATAAATCACCCCCCGGTGTTTGTGGGTCTTGCTTTAATTACATGATCACGATCCATGATTCGTTAATGAAGCACAGGGTAGATGGGGGAGGGAGGGGGGAAATTTTGGGAGGCTCCTGCCCCACACTGTGACCTTGATATTGGCTGGTAACAAAACCCCCAGAGGGGTGGGAAGGGGAGCACAGGGGGAGGGCACCTGCAGTCCTTAGAGAGGGCTGCCCCACAGGGACAAGGCATCCCCTGGTGTCCCCATGGGAGGGATCCAGCACCTCTGCATCAGGTCCAGGGCCCCTTCACAGGGCCCCAGGGATCCCTACAGCCCTAAGGAGTGGGTCCTGCACCCCTACAGGGCCCAAGACCCCTCCATAGGGCCCCAGGACCACTTCATAGCCTTGATATGGGGGTGGTCAGGCAATGCCTGCAGAGCCACCTCCCCCCCCATCCCCTGGTGGTGTGTGGGGGGGGGTCAAGCACCCCCACAGCACCTGAGGGAGAAGTCAGACACCCCCAAAACCCCTTCAGTGGGGGTCAAGTGCCCCTGGAGAGCCCACGGGATGGGGTCAGATGCCCCCGACCCCCCCCCCGGGGGTGTCAGGCAGTGAGGAAGAGCCGCTGGTACCACTTGTTCATCTGCTCAAGGAAGATGAAGGTGAGCACGGTGTGGGGGCCCAGGCGGGCGTAGTAGGGGGTGAAGCCCTTCCAGAGGCTGAAGAAGCCCTCGTAGCGCACCACCTTCAGCAGCACGTCCTGCAGGAGGGGCAGAGTGTCAGGGGAGCCCCCTAAAAAAATAATCCAGGGATGCCCTTCCATAGGAAGGATGGGAAACTTCCTTGGAATAACATGGACACTGTCAAAATTATGGGGAATCCTCCCAAAATTATGAGAAACTTTCCAAAAATGCCAGGGATTCCCCCTAGAAAATAATGGGGAAGCTTCCCAAAATGCCAGGGGAGCTCCCCAAAATTATGGGCATCTCCTCAAAATGGCCTGAATTTCTCCCCCCCACCTCCAATGACAGAGAAAACACCCCCAAAATGGTGTGGAACCCCCCCAGTTGTGAAAGGGAATTCCCAAAATCCTAGAGGAGCCCCCTCCCAAATTAAAGGGGGCCTAAAGAAGCTCCCCTCTAAATTAAAGGGGGGTCCCAAATGGTGTCACCCTCACTCACCAGCCCGTTGCGGTACTCGGGTTTCCCATCTATTGTCCTCATGTTCTGGATCCTGTCGGGCAGAATTTGAGGGTTAAACAGGAGGTGTTTGGGGTGTCCGACCTGTGGGTATCTAATGGGGAGAAGGGGACCCCCCCCCAGCAATGCACCCACCGGGTCTTGACGATGTCCACGGGCATGGAGGCAGCCGTGGTCACCAGCCCACTGATCATGCTGGCGCAGAAGTGGCACAGGATGTCGTCACGGAAATGCCCTGGGGGCACCCCAAAACATCAAAGGGGAACGGTGGGGAGGGGAGGAGAGTGCACTGGGATTTAGGATTCCCCCACAGTCAGACCCTCCCCCTGAACTCACCGGAGTCCAGCAAGAATTGTTTGGATTGGGAGTAGGAGGCGAGCTGGGCGGCGTTGACCACCACAGCACGGGCCATGGTGGGGATGCAGCCCTGGGGGAAAAGGATGTGTGGGTAAGCAGTGCCCCCAGACCCCCCACAGACCATTATCTGCCCCCTCACCACAGTGGGGACACAGTCCTAGGGGAAAATGGAGTGTTTGGGTAAGTTGTGCACCCCCAGACCCCCCACATCAGTCCACAGAGCCCCTCAGCACAGTGGGGACACAGCCCTGGGGTGGCACATGGCACTTTGGGGGACCCCAATGCCCCTCCCCAGAGCAGGGGGACACAGCACTGGGGGACAACAGCGTGTTTAGGTGAGTCCTGTGCACCCCCAGACCTCACCACAGAACCTCCCCTGCATTCCCACTCCCTCCCTAGACCATGATCTCCCCCCTCACCACAGTGGGGTACAGCCCTGGTGTGGCACATGGCACTTTGGGGGACCCCAATGCCCCTCCCCAGAGCACGGGGACACCCCCAGCATCCCCGGGGAGGCAGCAGGGGGGTCGTGGCAGGGGTCCCACAGCCCCCACTTACCCTCCACAGCGTGAACACCCCCTCCTCCCTCGCCATCCTCACGAGGGCGTCGAACACGTTGTGGTACCCACGGCGCTCGCCGGGGGGTAGCCTGGGATTTGGGGCAAAAAAAGGTGATTTTGGTCAAAAAAGCAGACACAGGGGGCTGCAGGTATGTTCAGGAGGGCTGGGGGCGTACCTGCCATCAGCTGTCATGCGAATGAGCGCCACCTCAGCCGGGGTCCCCACGAAAGCCCCCGCAGCCCCCGCGGTCATGCCCATGGCTGCTTTGGCCAGGAAGGGAGGGGGGGTCCCGTCAGCCCCCCCAAAACGCTCCAGGAGGACGCTGTAGATGCCCAGGCGGGTGGTGGTGTAGGTGGCCTGGCGTAGCAGCCCCGCCGACAGCCTGGGGGGGACACGGGGAATGGCAGGAGAGGGGGGCAGGAAAGAGCTCGAGGCTGGCAGGTGCTTGGGGTTTTGGGTGGGGGGGCTGTATCCCATGGAGGTGATCAGCAACCCCCTGCAGCATGGGAGTGACTCCCAGGGGGTCTGGGGGTTCAGGGGTGTTCTGGGGGGCCCCATACCCGGTGTAGATGCCCCTCAGCCCCTCGTGGCGCAGAATGGAGCCCAGGGCGTGCAGGGATGTCCGGTACTCCCGCCCCTTGGCCCCAGCCCCGCTCAGCTGCATCCGGTTCTTCACCAGGTCCAGGGGCTGCACGAACACCGTGGCCCCCATCCTGAAGGAAAAGAGGGTCAAGTAGGGCCCCAAAAATTACTCACAGCCCCCAAAACCCACCCACAGTCCTCTCGGGGGAAACCTGGGGGAATGAGGAAGCCTGAAGAAGTTTTGGGGATCTATGGCGGGGATTTGAAGGGAGCTGGATGGAATTTCGGATTTTGGAGAAGGGTTGATTAGTGATGGGAGGGTTGGGTCAGTCTGAAGGGGGTCTGGGGAGGACTTGAGGGGCACAGGAGGAATTTTGGAGAGGCTCCGGGGGAAAATTATGGGAAGTTAAAGGGTCTGGGGGGGGCTTAAAGGGTTAGGAGGGGCACAGAAGAGATTTCCGGGGAGGCTCTGGGGGGCAGTGATGGGACGTTAAAGGCTTTGGGGGGGGCTGAGGGGTTAGGAGGGGCACAGAAGAGATTTGGGGGAGGATCGAGCGGTTCTGAAGGGGGTTTGGGGAGCACTCGAGGGGCACAGAAGGGATTGGGGGGAGGCTCTGGGGAGCAGTGATGGGAAGTTCAAGGGCCTGAGGGGGCTGAGGGGTTAGGAGGGGCACCGGGGTTGCTTTGTGGGCGCTCTGAAGGCTCTGGCAGGGGGGGTTCTCGGTTTGGGAGTGCGGTATCCTGAATCTGGGGGATATGGGGGGGGGGGCTCTCACCCGGCCAGGCCGCCGAAAAGAAACTTGACGGATTTCGGGGAGGTCTTGGGCCTCTCCGCCGCCGGTACCGCCGCCATCTCGGCCGGGCCGTGGTACCGTGGGTGTCGCGGGGTCCGGTCCCGGGGGGCGTCTCGGGGTCCGGTCCCGGGGAGGTTTCGGGGTCCGGTCCGGGGTCCGGCACCGGCGGCGCCCCAAGGTGACTCGGGGGGGGCGCGGCGCCAGTGCGCCTGCGCGGGGCGCGTGCGCGCCGCCCTGGGCTGGGGGCCCCGCGCAGGGAGCGCGGCTGGGCGGGAAGCTCCGCCTCTAAAGGGGGGCGTGTTCTGTGCTCTCGCCTCTCATTGATGGAGCGCTTTTAGGCGGGAAGGGGAGTTCTTCGGTAAGCGACGGGTTTGGCTGGGGCGGAGTAGCCCCGCCCCTCTCTCGCGAGAGTTCGCCAGCTTGAGGGGTGCCGGCGGCGGCGGGAGGGAGCGGTGGCCGGCGCCTCACGAACTCGGTCCCGCCGCTGCTCTGCGCTCTGGGGCGATGCCTGTCCCGTGCTGTTCCAGCCGGTGAGTGTTGGGTAGGGGGTACTGGTGCGGGCTGGACGATATTGGGAAGCGTTTGGGACACTGGAGGGCGCTGTCAGGTACTGGAAGGCTCTGTGGCTGTGAGGGGAAGCGCTTGGTACGCTGGGGATCACTGGGAGGCGCCTGCAGTGCACTGGGAGTCACTGGGAGGCACTATGGTGTCATTGCGTGGCATATTTGGGTCACTGTGGGGCAGTGAAGGATGTCTGGCTGTACTGGGGGCGATCTTGCGTGCATGAGTCAGCACTTGGGTCACTCCGAGTCCCCCTACTCATGCTGGCACATCCCGCTGACCTCTACTGCTGGATTTAACTGGGAGTCACTGGTGAGGTGCTGGGTACTGCACGCCACTCCCTCCCCAGCGCTTCCATTCTCCTCCAGCCCCCCCAGTTTCGGGGTACACCTGAGGTGTTGGGGACACCAGGGGGCACACGGTGGCATGGATGACACAGGTGACATCTTACAGGTGTCACAGGTGACAGAATCACTGGGACATGGCGTGGGAGGGGGGCAAGGACACTGTCCTGAAGGGGGGACACAGGAGGGGGGCAAGGACACAGTCCTGCAGGATGCAGGGGTGCCATGGCCCTACAGTGGTGGGGTGACGGTGTGCCCCCACCTCACAGCCATGGGGGTCACTTCACAGCAGGGGTAAAGGCACGGTGGGAACCCCCCACACCTGGGTGAGGGGACAGGACAGTCCCATCTGCCCCACAGCCCAATCTGATACCCCAAATCTGCCCCAATTCCCGCCGTGGGGCAGCCGCGGGCCCTTCCCCCGTTCCCGTGAGTCACACGGGGGGGTGAGGGCGGAGAGCAGGAAGCGCCGGAGCCGCCACATTGCCCTTATAAGGCCTCGACTCGACGGCACCACCCCACAGAGCCTTCCCACACCCCCTTCCCACATCCCCATCCCCACCCCACACGCCTTCCTCACCAACCCTCCCCATCTCCCCCTGCCCCAGTCCATCCCCCACATCGACCCATCCCAGCACCTCCCCAACCCCCACCTCTGCCCCCCACCACCCCCTGAACACCTGGGGGGAAAGGCCCTGCCCCACAACCTGCCAGAATACCTAGGGTTCCTGACCCCCAATTCCCCACTGCCCTTTCTGTTCCCCCTATATGTCCCCCAGCCCCCTTGTTCCATCCTACCACCCCCCAAATATCCCCCACCCCCCTTTATTCCATCCTACACCCCCCATCTGACCTCCCCTCGCTGCCAGCGCAGCCTGCCCCACAAGTGCAGCCCTCCAATAAAGCCTCTGCCCCATAACTTTGCTTTCTGAGAGTCGGGGGGTGGCGGGGAGGGCCCCGTGGGGCGGCAGCTGCGGCGTCACCCCCGCCCCAGCCTGGACTTTGTCCCCCCAGGGCATGGCAGCACCCTTGGACCCGGGCACCCGCCCTGGGCGGAGGCAGAGCCGCACCCCAAAGCTCCCCGCCACCCCAAAAGCCCCGAGGCACAGGGATCCCCACAAGGGCACTTTATTGCTGCCGGCAGTGGGGATCATCGGGGGGCGGGCAGGGGGAGGGGGACGGGGTCCTGCTGGTCCCTGGCTGGTCCCTGTGGGTCCCTGGCGGGTCCCTGGGGGTCCCGGGGTGGCCCCCAGCCCCTCAGTACTGGCTGCGCCGCAGGTGGTTGGCCATCTCGTAGCATTTCTTGTTGACGCAGCCGCCGTGCACGCCCTCCTTGCCCATGGCCAGCACGATGGCTGCAGAAATGGGGACATGGTGGGGGTCACCACGAGGCTCCCCATACCCCGAGACAGACAGATGGGGGGGGCAAAAGGGCAGGGATGAAGGAATGGCAGGAGTCAGCACAGGGTAGGTTGTGGGGATCTGGGTCAAAGGGGAGAAGGGGACAAGGTTGGGGTCACCCCAAGGCTCCCCAGACAGACAGGGCAGGGGTGGAGGGATGGCAGGAGTTAGCACGGGGTAATTTGTAGGTCAAAGGGGAGGGGGACAGGAACGGCAAGCAGGGCAGGGGTGACAGAGGTGACAGGGCAGGTGACGTGGCTGTGCAGGGGAGAGGACACAGGGTGGTACTGGGGGAGGGGGGGGGCACCTGGGGAGTGACAAGAGCGGGGAGTGACAAGAGCTGGGAGTGACACGGGGTGACACTGTGATGGCATAAAACACATGGGAGGCTTGGGGTCATGGGGGGTGACAGGGACTGGAAGGACAGGAGGTTACATGGGGTGACAGGGAGGTGACACAGGGTGACAGGGAGGTGGGCACGAGGTGACATGGGGTGACAGAGGTGGGGGGCAGTGACACAGGAACTGGTTAGGTGACACCGGGTGACAGGGAGGTGGGCAGGGGTGACATGGGGCAGTTGCAAGGGTGACGGGGCAGTGGCAGGGGCGGCAGGGGGCAGTTTCAGGGGTGACAGGGGCCAGCAGCAGGGGTGACAAGGGGCAGTTTCAGGGGTGACAGGGTCAGCAGCAGGGTCCCTCACTCTTGTTGGTGATGGCAGCCGTGATGTTGTAGGTGGGCGCTCCAGCAGCCCCCTTGGTGCGCAGGTCCATGCTGTGCTCGCCCTCCACCAGCAGCGAGTCGCGGATGACGGAGCAGCGCAGCCCCCCCAGCGTCAGCCCCTGCACCAGCAGCGGGCCCCGCTCGGGGCCCACCAGCGCCGCCACCTCCGCTGGCTGTGGGGACAGGGGTCAGCAACGGAGCCCGGACCCCCAAACCACGCGTGGGGAACCGCCAGAAACAGAGCTCGTACCCCCAGAGCCACCCGTGAGGAACTGCTGTAGCCCCCCTGATCACAGCCTGTCACTTTGCAGAGGTGGGGACAGGCCAAGGGGACCCCCAAAGACCCAGACCCAGGGATCCCCAAACCCCCAAAGCCTGGATGGGGTGGGGACAGGTCAGGGGAACCCCAAAGACCCTCACCCAGGGACCCTCCAAAGCCAAAGCCCCGGGCAGGGCCCCTGCAGGGCGCTCGGCAAACAGGGACTCTCATAACTCCCACTCCATGACCATAAAAGGGACCCAGGTGTCCCGGGACCCCCGTGACTCCCGCCAAAGACCCCATGAGAGAACCCTGATCCCCGACGGGTCCCCACAAGAGGGCCCGAGCATCCAGGGATCCCCCAAACCTCCCCAAACTCGGGACCCTCCAAGGGCAGCACTCGGGACCCTCCAAGCCCTCCAAGGCCAGCACTTCCACCCGCTGCTGCCACGGGGAAGAACAGGTCACGAACCCCAAAAGCAGCCCCGCAGGAACCCCAGAAAGGAGCCCTAAAGCGAACAGCCCCGGGACCCCACACCGAACCCAGACACCCCCACCGAGACCCGGGGGACCCCAATGAGCCCCGACTACGTCCCTGGGGTGCCCCCCCCATCCCGGGGACCCCCGTAACTCCCCCGTGACCCCAGACAGGGACCAGAGCTCGGTAGCCCCCGCTTTCCCACCATGGGCTTCCCCAAATTTCTCCCCTCCCCCCAAATTTCCGTGGGGGGAAGTGGGGAGGGGGGGAGGGGGGTGCGCGCGCGCCGCCCCTCCCCCACAGGAAGCCCCGGCCGCCCCTCCTCCACCGGGAAGTGGCCGCATTCCGCGCATTTTTAGAGGGTTTTTAAGTGAGGAGGGGTTCCTCCACATCCCCACCTCCCCCTCCACGAGACCCCCGCCGTCCGCTCCCGGCAGAGCCATAAAAGCGACAGGAACCGGGGACGGAGGTCGCCGGAGCACGTGGTGCTCGCCCATCCCCCCCTTCCCCGCCCAACTGCGACCCCCCGAAACGCTCGGAGCGGGGTTGAGGAGGGGGCTGCCCCTCCGCTGGGCCCCTCCCCGGCCTGCAGGGCCCCCCCGGTACCGGCCTTCTCCCGGTACCAGCACCGTGGGCAGCGCCCGAGCCCCCCCCCCCCCCCCCATCCCCCGCCCCGCCGCGCTCCACGCTGGCGCTTTTGCGTTTTTCTCCCTTTTTTGTCCTTCTCGGAGCCCGTCGCGGGAGGGGTGGGGGGGTCAGCCCCGCCTCTCAGAGGCCGCCGGGTCCCCCCGCCCTCCGCGCGCTTGGGCGGGAAACGCCTCAGCGCGCTGCCCCCCCCCCCCCCGGCCCTGCCGGCGCCCGCCGCTCACCGTGATATTGGCGAAGGTCTTGCCGGGGGCGGCGGCCCAGACGGCAGGGGTGTCGCGATAGCCGACGATAGCGGCATCCTGGCAGGTGCCGTCCGCTAGCAGCGTCTCCACGTAGGGCGCCCACCCGCTCATGGCGGCGGCGGGGCGGGCGGGTGGGGCGCGGGGGGCGGGGCCTTCCGCGGGGGGGCGGGGCTTTCGGCGGGGAAAGGGGCGGGCTTTTCGCTGGGCGCCTGCGCGGTGCGGTCGAGGCGCGGCGGCGGCGGAGGACCGGCGGCGGCGCCGCGCGGCGGTTTTCATAGGGGCCGCAGGGGGCGGGGCTCAAGGGGGCGGGGCTAAAGGGGGCAGAGCCAAGGGCCGGAACGTCCCGCGTGCCGCCGAGGGCGCGCGCCGCTTTGGGGGGGGTGGGGGGGGGGGAATGGAGGGGCTTTTTATTGCGACCCTCCCCTCACTATCGGGACATCTCCCGCCCATTGCGCCCCCCGGCGATGGCCCGGCCCGCGCCGTTACCGTGATCCCGGCGCTCCCGTTCCCCGCGAGCCCTTGCCCCGGTGCGCCCGCCGCCCCCCCTCAATCCAGACCCTTCCTATTCTGCATCCCGCGATTATCACGATACATCGAAATTCGAACCCTCCCTCAGTATCCCGGAGCTCGCTTCCGTAAATCGGATCCCCCCCATTATCGCGACCCACACCCTTTATTGTGCCCCCTCTTCCCTGTTATTCCGACCCCCTCCCTCGCTATCGCGACACCCCCACGGGTTTCGTGACCCCCCCAGACTGATAACGAATCCCTCGTTATTGCGCCTCCTCCCTGTATATCGCGATTCCCGGTTATTCCGTGATACACACACGCCCTTATCGCGACACCACGCCCCGCTCTGGGCCTCTCGAGGGGGTCGCTGGGGGGGGGGGGGGAGGTCGCGACAGCTCGGTGTGAGTCGGGGGGCGCGGGACCCCCGCCCCTCCCCCCGCGGGGCTCAGTTTGAGTCAGACCCAGGCGGGACTTTCCGGGGGGAGGGGCAGCGGTTTCACTTCCTGCCCCGGGGTGGGGGAGGGGCTCGGCGGTTGAGGACGGGGAAAGCGGAGGGGGGGGGGGGACCGAGGAGCTCGGGATCATCTCTCCTCCCGCGAGGGGGGCCGAGGGTACCGGGACCCCCAGAACGGGGCTGGGGCGGAGGTCGAGGCCTCGTGGGGTGCCCCTTCCATCCCCACCACAAAAGGACCGGCCCCGCCCCCCCCCTCCGGCGAGAACTTCCCCGAGAAGTGGTCAAAGCCACTGCCCCTCCTCCACTGTGGGGCCCATGGGGCTCAGCTCCCCCCTCCCCCACCCCTGGGACTCCTTAGGGGCTGAGCTCCCCCCCCCAAAAGGACCTTTTGCACCCCCAAAATCGTGAGCCCCCCCGCCCTGGCTTGCTCCCTCCCCTCTGGGGCTGCTGTTCCCCCCAGCGCCTTCGGGCGGCGCTGCAGCCCCCCCGGCTGGGGGTCGCGTTATCCTTTGAGGGGGGCTAAAAACAGTCCAAGACCCGGGGGCGACACGTGGGGACCCCCTCAAGTGGCTCCGCCCCTTTTCTCCCTGCTCCGGCGGGGGCTGAATGGGACCCCGGTCCCCTCCGGGGGGGGCAGCACCTGGTGGGAAGGGCCCGAATCCCCCCGGGCCCCTCTGGGTGTCCCGGGAATTGAGGGGGGTCTGGGGTCGCTGAGGGTCCCCCGTGGGATGGGGGGGAGGGCTTGGGGTCAGCTCAGGGCACTGGACATGGGGGGTTCTCCCCATTTTTGGGCACGGTCTTTGGGGTCCAGGGTTGGGCTGGGACCCCCAGGACTTTGGCCTTGACCCCGGGGCCCCCCAAATCTACCCAGGAGACCCCGGATTCCCACGGGAATCTCAGAGATTTGTTCACAGCCAAGGGGCAGGGAGGGTGCTGGGGTGAGGGGCGGTCCTGGGGGTGTGCAGGGGGCTCAGGGTTGTGGTGACACGCTCAGGAGTGTTGGGGACACGGAGGGCCCCAGGGCAGGAGGTGATGGGGTTTTGGGGTCACATCACGAATTTCTGGTAATTGCAGAAAAGTCAGTGGGGGAAGGGTGGGAAAGGGCAGGAGGTGGAGGGGGGGCACCAGGGTCCCTCTGCCCGTGGAAGGAGAGGGATTTGGAGGGGTGGTCTTGGGGCCCGGATGCCCATGGACCCTTGGCTAAGGTGCATCCAAGTGTGAGGTCTCGGGAAGGATCTGGGGCCGGGACACCCCAGGGATGGAACTGGGAGGCAGGAGAGTGACACCGAGCAGGATGAGGAGGCACTGCAGGCCACTGAGACGGAACTGGGAGGGCCTCTGATGGAACTGGGAGGCCAAGCTGGGAGGGCACAAAACCCCCCAGGGCCAAGTTGGGGGGCACAAAACCCCCCAAGGCCAAGAAGGAGGGAGAAGGTCATCCTGCCCCCCCACCAAGGGGCTCCCTACACCCCAAAAACCTTTGTAAAGTACCAGGAGCTCCTGACCCATGCTTTTTCTGGGGAGTGGGATACACACACACACAATCTGGGATGTGGGGGTGCCCCCCTCCCAAAAACCGCCCCGCCAAAGCAGACACGGGCACCATGACAGGAGAATGAGGCTCTTTATCACCCCCTCTGCGAGCCCCATACCCCTCCCCCCGCTGTTAAATACCCCTGGGAGGGGGTCAGCCCCCCCACCCCTCCCCCCATTACACACAGGGCCCCCCCGCGCCCCCCCCGGCCCCCCCCTCATCCTCCGCCTGCCGCAGGCGCTTCTTGGCCCGGATCTCGTTCA
Source organism: Melozone crissalis (assembly GCF_028551555.1). NCBI lineage: Eukaryota > Metazoa > Chordata > Aves > Passeriformes > Passerellidae > Melozone > Melozone crissalis. Next base: position 105,826 of record NW_026536181.1, read on the forward strand.
TGGCCTCCTCGATGGAGCGCGTGTCCCTCTTGTTGGCCACGGGCACTGGGGGCACAGCAGGGACCCTCAGAGACCCCCCGGACACCCCAAATCCCCCAGAGACCCCTCTTGTTGGCCACAGGCATTGGGGGCACAGCAGGGACCCTCAGAGACCCCCAGACACCCCTGCACAGCACAGGTGTTTGGGGAAAGGACCAGACACCCAGAACCCCCCCAGAGACCCCCCCAAGCCCCCCAGAGACCCCCAGGACCTCCACGGGACCCCGCTTGTTGGCCATGGGCACTGTGGGCACGGGAGGGACCCTCAGCGACCCCCCCAGCCCCCCCAGGCTGCCCAAGCCCCATGGATACCCCCAGGAGCCCCCAGACCCCCCTCTCACCACAGCCGTAGGCCTTGTTGGCCTCCATGGTGCGGGCGGCGGCCTTGGCGGCCTCGCAGCCAATCAGGTGCCGGTATTTGTCCTTGTAATCGTTGGGGGGGCCCGGGGGGGCGGGGCCAGACTCAAGCTCCGCCTCCTCCTGCTGTGCCGCCAGGTCCTGCAGGTGAGCAGTCAGCAACAAGCCCCGCCCACGAGGGCCACACCCACTGAGCCCACACCACACCCAGGTAAGCCCTTCCCCCATCATACCTACATGCCCTGCCCACCTGGCCACACCCTGCTGGGCCCTGCCCATATCCCAGTTAAACCCCACCCACACTAAGCCCCGCCTACCCGGGCCACACCCACCAAGCCCATGCCCCACCCATAACCCCTCCCTCCATCACCCATACATGCCCCACTCACGTGGCCACGCCCTGCTGAGCCCCACCCATATCCCAGTTAAACCCCACCCACTCTAAGCCCCGCCTACCCGGAGGCGGCGCCGCTCCTCGGCCCGGGCCGGGTCCCACTCCTCCCCCCGCCGGTACGCCTCCAGCTCCTCGTCCGAGGGTGCGAACTCCTGGGGGGGACGGGGACACCAGGGGGAACAGCGGGGTCACCGGGGCTCTGTCACCTCCCCTGGAACCCCGAGGGGACAGCCAGCACCCAGGGGGGACACCCAGGGGGGACACCGGGCCCTGTCCCCTCCAGCACACCCCCCAGCCGTCCCCCACCTTCTTGAACACCATCACGTAGCGGCTGTCCTCGTCGTCCCCGAAGGAGAACGATGTCAGCCCGGCCACCTCAGCCACGTCATGCCTGAGGGGACAGCGGGGAGCTGCTGGCACTGGGGGGCCCTGGGGGGGTCCCTGCCCTCCCCAGCTGCCCCAGTACACCCTCAGTGTCCCCAGTGCCCTCCCAGTGCCCCCAGTATGCCCCCAGTACCGCCCCAGTGTCCCCCCACTACTCCCTCAGTGCCCTCCCAGTACCTCCAGTGCCTCCCCAGTTCCTCCCAGTTTCCCCAGTGCTCACAGGATGCTCCTCTCGATCTTGGTCATGGGCTGGAAGCGGCGTCGGGGCTCCCCCGTGGCCTGGATGAACTGGGACACCTCCTGCTCCATCTGGGGACACACGGACAGGGCAGGGGGGATGCACGGACAGGGCAGGGGAGCCCTCCAAAATGCCCCAGCAATGCACAGCCCCTCCACTCACCCTCTTCCTGAACTCGACTTTCTGGCGCTTCTCCTGCTCCTGCAGCTTCTTCATGCGAGCGGCTTGTTCTGGGGGGAACAGGGGGGGTCACGGAGAGGGGAACCCCAAAAACACATCAGGGGACCCCCAAAACCTCAGGGGACCCCCAAAAAACTCTCGGGGGGCGGAAGGGCCGGGGCCTGCGGTGGGCGTGGCCTGCAACCAACAGCGCCACACGGGGACATGGCGGGGGCGTGGCCAGACGGCCCCCGCTGTCAATCAGCACCGCGAGGGCGTGCCAATGGCGCTGGGGGCGGGGCCTCGCCTGAGGGCGGGCGCCGGGGGTGGGGGGGGGTTCTGAGGGCGAAAGGCCGGGACGCGCCGCTCCCCGCCCAGAGCCGCTGCCCCGGAGCCTCCGCGCCCTCCCTGGCCCTGCTGACCCCGCGCCCGGCGCCGCGTCTCGCCGTCGGCCGCGGCGGGCGGCCGCTCCATGGAGTTGAGGATGGAGCCCAGCAAGTCCAGCTCCGCCATCTTGCGACGGGGCGAAGCGTAACGTCGCCGCCGCGCGCGGGACACGTCCCCGGCGTCCGCCTGCGTCATCACGTCCGGGGACGTAGAAGGGGCCTGGGCGGAGCGAGGAACGGGCGTGGCAGGCCAGAGGACGTGGCCCGGCCTAGGAGGCGTGGTCTGGCCAGAGGGCGTGGCCTGTATTTAAAAGGCCCGTACCTCCAGCTCCGCGGGGTCTTCCCGCGCCCCCAGCGATGTCCCCCAGTGTCCCCTCCCCGCCATGTTCCCCCAGCGATGTCCCCTCCCTCCCTTCTTCCCTTCCCCGTGTCCCACCAGTGTCCCCTCTCCTCCATGTCCCCCCAGTGTCCCCTCCCCACCCACAAACACAAACTCACCGCATTTTCCATTCCCGCTTCCTCGTTGTTTTTTAATGGAACTTTGTACAAAGAGCCCCCACGGGGTGTGGGGGGGCGGAGGGGGCATGCGGGGGAGGGGCGGGAGACGATGGGGAGGGGGCGCGGGGCGGCTCTGCCCCCTCCTGCCCCTCCCCACGGGGACAGCCGGACACACGGACACACCTGGGGAGGGCGGACAGCGAGGGGAGCTCCCCCCGTGGGGGGGGCACTGAGGGTCCCCCAACCCCGTGGGGGGGTCACGAGGCCAGGCCCCGCGTCTGTAAACTCTCCACGTCCTTGTTCTGCTTCAGCTCCTCCATCCTGGGCCAGGGACACGCAAATTTGGGGTGGGATCAGGCTTTTTCGGGACTCTGCACCCAAAGCCCTGGGAACACCTTCCCCGGTCCCCTCCCTCTCCCTGTGCCCCTACCGGTGGCGGCAGCGCCGCAGGAACCTCATGATCTTCCGCGCTGCCTGGTCCTGCTTGAGGGTGAGGAAGGTGCTCCTGGGGGGGACGGAGGGGGCAGGTGAGACCCCCGTGCCCCCCGCCCCGTGCCCCCCACGCTCCCCGGGAGCCCCCCGGGCCGCACCGGTGCTGGCGGAGGCTGCGGAAGCGCTGCTGGATCAGCACGGCCGCCCGCCGGCGGCGCTGGAAGCGCTTCTGCTCCGCGTAGCTGCGGAACTTGCTCTGGATCAGGATGGCGGCCTGCGTCATCCGCTGGAACAGCGCGAACTGGGGGGGACACGGGGACACAACAGTGTCACAGCACCCTCAAACAGAGACCCCAATGTCACCCCAGTGTCCCAGCACCCTCAGTTACCCCAATGTCACCCCAGTAACCCAGCACCCCTGCGTCATCCACTGGAACAGCGCGAACTGCAAGGGACACCAGTGTCACCAGGGTCACCACAGTGTCACAGCCCCCTCACTGTCACCCCAGTGTCACAGCACCCCTGCGTCAAAAACACCTGGGTGACCCCAAAACACAAAACAGCCCCAAACAAACACCTGGGTGACCCCAAACACCTGGGTGACCCCAAAACAGCCCCAAACATCTGAGTGACCCCAACACGGCCCCCGTTACCTTCAGAGCGATCCAGGTCAGCTTGTGGGGCAGAGATAGAGGGTTAGGGGGGTTCTGCGTGGTCCCTGGGGGTTTGGGGTCCCCGGGGCTCTGGGGGGTGCCTGGGAGGGGTCCCGGGGGTTTTGGGGTACCTGTTTGTACTTGCGGTAGCAGCGCTGGATGACGGCGGCCGCCAGCTCCTGCTGCTCCTTCAGCCTCCGGCCCTGGGGGGACCCGGGGGGGTTTGGGGGGTCAGCTAGGGAGCCCCCGGGGGGGCCCCAGGGGTGTTTTGGGGTGCCAGGGAGCCCCCAGGGAGGATTTGGGGTGCCGGGGACTCCCCAGAGGGCCCCAGGGGCGTTCTGGGGTGCAGGGAGGGGGCACCCACCCGGTACTTGCGGAAGGCCCCCTGGACGAGCCGTGCGGCCTCGTAGAGCTCGTGCTGCTCCTGGTCACTGAGGGTCAGCAGGGCCACGGCCCCCCCCTCGCCCCGGGCCCCCCCGGAGGCGTTCAGGAACTCGGCCCAGCCCGCCGCCGAGGGGGGGGGCGGCCGCTCGGGGACCCCCGGGGACCCCCGCGAGGAAGCCACCTCTGCCCTGGGAGGGGACACACACATGGCAGGGTCAGGGGGATGGGGAGGGACACACCCAGGGTGGGACACACACGAGAGGGGATCTGAGTGTCACCAAACGTCCCCAGGGTGTCCCAGGAGGAGGCCACCTCTGCCCTGGGAGGGGACACACACATGGCAGGGTCAGGGGGACGGGGACGGACACACCCAGGGTGGGACACACACGAGGGGGGATCTGAGATCTGAGTGTCACCAAATGTCCCCAGGGACCCCCACGAGGAGGCCACCTCTGCCCTGTGGGGGGGGGGCATGCACAGGAGGGTCAGGGGGATGGGCGGTGGGGGGGGGACACACCCAGGAGTGTCACAGGCTGTCACCCAGGGACCAGGGGGTGCCCCCAGGGGGGACTCTGGGGTGTGAAGGATGTGGGAGACTCCCCCCCCCCCCACGGAGACACTGGAGTAGCACAGGGCCCTCCCAAGGGGATCCCCAAGACCCTCTCGGGGTGCTGCTGACTGGGGGTGACCCCCCCGGGGAGCTGAGGGTGCCCCCCTGGCCCCCCCCAGCCCGGGGTACCCTCCTGGACCCCCCCCAGCCCGGGGTACCTGTGCCCAGGTGCAGGGGGCCGGTCCACGCTCTCCAGGTACGTGGCCAGCCAGGCCATGGCAGCGCCCAGCCCCGCTGGCCCCGCTGTGCCCGGGGTCCCCCCCGGTGCTCCCAGTGCTCCCAGTGTCCCCGGGGGCCCCCCCGGCGCCTCCTGCTTGATGCGCTCGGGGGTGGCCTCGATGATCTGGCGGGCCAGGGTCACCACCTCGGCCTGGGGACGAGGGACAAGGGGTGTCACCACCCCGGCCTGGGGACACAGGGGGACATCGGGGGTCTGTCCCAGGGGTGTCACCACCCCGGCCTGGGGACACAGGGGGACATCGGGGGTCTGTCCCAGGGGTGTCACCACCCCGGCCTGGGGACACAGGGGGACATCGGAGGTCTGTCCCAGGGGTGTCCCCACCCCGGCCTGGGGACACAGGGGGACATCGGGGGTCTGTGTCCCCACCTCGGCCTGGGGACACAGGGGGACATCGGGGGTCTGTGTCCCCACCTCGGCCTGGGGACACAGGGGGACATCGGGGGTCTGTCCCAGGGGTGTCACCACCCCGGCCTGGGGACACAGGGGGACATCGGGGGTCTGTCCCAGGGGTGTCACCACCCCGGCCTGGGGACACAGGGGGACATCGGGGGTCTGTCCCAGGGGTGTCACCACCCCGGCCTGGGGACACAGGGGGACATCGGGGGTCTGTCCCAGGGGTGTCACCACCCCGGCCTGGGGACACAGGGGGACATCGGGGGTCTGTCCCAGGGGTGTCCCCACCTCGGCCTGGGGACACAGGGGGACATCGGGGGTCTGTCCCAGGGGTGTCACCACCCCGGCCTGGGGACACAGGGGGACATCGGGGGTCTGTCCCAGGGGTGTCACCACCCCGGCCTGGGGACACAGGGGGACATCGGGGGTCTGTCCCAGGGGTGTCACCACCCCGGCCTGGGGACACAGGGGGACATCGGGGGTCTGTCCCAGGGGTGTCCCCACCCCGGCCTGGGGACACAGGGGGACATCGGGGGTCTGTGTCCCCACCTCGGCCTGGGGACACAGGGGGACATCGGGGGTCTGTCCCAGGGGTGTCACCACCCCGGCCTGGGGACACAGGGGGACATCGGGGGTCTGTGTCCCCACCTCGGCCTGGGGACACCAGGGTTCTGCCCCCCCCCATCCCCCCTCCTTTACCTGCAGGGCGTCAGAGGGCGGGGCCAGGGCGTCCTCAGGGGGGCTGGGGGGCACTGCCACCCCCCAGGCGTCATCGTCAGGGGGCCCGGGGGGGCCGGGGGGCAGCGGGACGGAGCCGGGACCCTCGGAGAGCCCCGAGGGAGACGAGAGGCTGCTGGCTGTGCTCAGCCCTGGGGACACGGGGACATGGCAGGAACGGGGGGGTTAGTGATGGGGGGACACACCTCGAGGGGACATGGCAGGAGGACAAGGGACATGGGGGACATATGGGACATGGCAAGAGGACAGGGGACACCATGGGGACATCCCAGGGACACAAAGATGCTGGGGGAGGACAGGGGACAGCAGGGGACATGGGGAGGACACAGGGGGAAAAGGCTGGAGGGGGCCCTGGAGGCACACAGAAGGGGATGGGGGAGGATATGGTGACAGTGACAGAGAAGGGACAGTGACAGTGAAGGGACAGGAACCACACCAGGGAGTGGTGACCAGGGACAGGACACAGTGACACCAGGACAGAGTTCCAGAGGACAGGGAGGACACAAGGGGCCATACCTGTGTCGGGGCTGGCAGACAGCGGGGAGGGGACGCGCAGGCCGGGCAGGTGGCAGCGAGGGGACACGGGTGACACCTGCAGCTCCTCCAGGCGGGTGACAAGGGCCAGGTGGCCGCGGGCACGGGCCAGGGCCAGGGGCAGCCGGCCCAGGGTGTCGGGGACGGCCAGCGCCCGCCGGTCCCAGCGGCACAGCCGCTCCGCCGCCTCCCGGTGCCCCAGGGCGCACGCCCACATCTGGGGACAACGAGGGCACAGCGCTGTCCCCAGGGTGTCACTTGTGTCCAGGTGCCACCCCTGGTATCCCCCAGCCCTGCCTGAGACACCACGCTGTGCCCCATGACCTTGGGATGCACTGCCAGCCCTGCCACAGTGCCACCACCACAGTGTCCCCAATGTCCCCAGTGTCCCCTCACCAGGGGGGTGCAGGAGAAATGGTCCACGTTGAGGGGGTCGATCTCCTGCTCCAGCTCCAGGCTCTCAACTGCCAGCGCCCTGCAGGGACAGGAGGGGACACAGGCTGACGAGGGTCACCTCTGCTTGGGGACACTGCCCCAGGTGTCCCCAGGTGTCCCTGCTCACCGCCAGCGCCGCAGAGCCTCCACCAGGCTGGCGTAGCCCTGGGCAGCCGCCAGGTGCAGCAGAGTCATCCCACGGAACGTCACCCCGTGCGCCAGCAGCGAGGTGCCCGCTGTCCCCGGCGCTGTCCCCGCTGACCAGCCCGGCCGCGCCATCATGGCCTCGCAGACGGCCACCACCCGCGCCTCGAAGGAGGAGCCCGGCCCCTGGGGACAGCAGGGAATGTCAGGGGACAGGGGGGGCACTGTGGGGACATCAGGGGACATGAGGAACCCAGTGGGGACATCAGGGAATGTCAGGGGACATGAGGGACCCAGTGGGGACATCAGGGAATGTCAGGGGACGTGAGGGGCACAGTGGGGACATCTGGGGACATCAGGGGACACAGAGGACCAGGGATGGCCTCACCTGCTCGGGGGGGGTCTCAGAGGGAGCCCCCCGTGGCGGGGGCAGGGCCCCCAGACGCGTCTCCAGCTGCTCCAGGCGCTCCAGGATGGACAGACGGAACTGGGCCTCTGCAGAGCGGGGGGCACAGGGTGAGGGGGGCGCCCTGACAGACAGAGCCTCCCCAAACGCCCTGACCCCAAAGAGCGTCGCTCCACGGAGAGAGGGGCGGGTCTGGGGTCGCCACAGCAGGACCCCAAAATGAACCCAGGTGTTTGGGTCTGTCCCGTTCTGGGGGGGTCCCGGGGGCCCCCACTCACCGTCCAGCGCCAGCCAGTCCAGCTGTGCCCCGGGGGCCGCCCCCCGTGCCCGGTACTCGAACGGGGCCGCGGCCGAGAGCAGCTGGGGGGGACAGGCCACGCGCAGGGCGGCCACGCCGGCCTCGTGGGCTGCGGACGGACACACGGACACGGAGAGGGGGGGTCAGAGCACCGGCAGACCCCCGTGGGGAGGGGGCGCAGCGGGAAAATGGGGCGGGGGGCACTCACGGGGGCAGTAGCAGCGCAGCACGCCCGGCTGGACCAGCGCGGCGGGCACCGAGGTGCGGTCGAACAGACACGAGTAGGAGGCACCGGGGTCCCCCCAGGGCCCCGTGATCAGCACCTTGACCCCGCCCTGGAGGGGGGGGCACACCGGGGGGGTCACCGGGGACCCCCGAGGTGGGCAGGAGGGGGGTCTGGGGGAGAGCACCCCCTCCCCAAATCGCTCACCTCGGGGTACGACCACTCCGGGGAGAAATCGGTGATGGCCACGGCGGGGGGGGGGTCGCTGGGGGGGCCCGAGGGGGAGGAGGGGAGCTGGTGAGGGGGGGGGGCGTGGGGGGCGTCGCGCAGGGTCGGGGGGACCCCCCCCGTGTCGCCCCCGCCCCCCAGCAGCAGCTCGGGGAAGGGCAGGGGGAAGGCGGGCTGGGGAGGGGGCGCGGCGGCGGGGAGGGGGTCCTGGGCTGCAGCCCCCCGCTTTCTTTTCTCCTCTCCCTCCTCCTCCTCCTCCTCCTCCTGCTGCAGGCTTGGGGGGGCCGGGGGGGGCGCGCCAGGGGGGGGGTCGGCCTCGCAGCCGTAGGTCTGCCCGCGGCGGGGGCTGTTGAGGAAGCAGTCGGGGTCGAAGGCAGCGGCGGGGGGCTGCAGCGGGGGCGGCGCCGTGGGGCACGACCCCTCGGGGGTCCCCACCAGGTGCTGGCTCGGGGTCAGCCCCAGGGGCTGCTCGGGACCCCCCGGCGCCGCCGCGCCCCCACCCCCTAAATTGGCGACCACCAGCAGGGGCAGAGCCCCCCCAGCACCCGCCGAGGAGGAGGAGGAGGAGGAGGAGGGGGGAAATGGGGAGGGTCGCGGGGGTCCCTCGGGGGGCGCCGGGGAGGGCTGGGTGGTGTCCGGGGAGGAGGGGGCAGGTTTGGGGTGCGGGTCCCCAGGGGGGGCGGCGACCCCCGCCCGTTCCAATTTTGGGGAGATGATTCGGTGCTTGGTGCTGCTGCATTTATGGCCGGGGGTGCCTGGGGGGGCAAAACGGGGGGGTTAGCGGGGGGCAGATTTGGGGGTCACATGAGGATTTTGGGGTGGCAGCAGATTTTGGGGTCACAGTGGGATTTTGGGGTCACAAGGGGGCTGCTCTGGGGTCCCAGGGTCTCTTTGGGGGTCCCGGGGGGTTCCCTGGCGTGTTGGGGGATTCTCAAGGGATTCTGGGGGTCCCAGTGGATTCCCCGGGGTTTTGGGGGGGTTCCCCAGGGGTTTTAGGGGTCGCGGGAAGTTCCCCGGGGGTTCCCCTGGGGTTTTGGGGGGTTCCCCGGGATTTCGGGGGTCCCGGGGGGTCAGTCTCACCCAGCCCCCCGGCGCAGAGGCAGGCGTGGGTGCGGGGGGGCGGCCGGGCCTGGTGCCTCTCCAGGACGTGCTGCACCAGCTGCTCCAGGGACAGCCCGGGGGCGGCCCCGCCATTGCCACAGCCCCACTTCACCCCATGGACTGCGGGACGGGGGGGAAACACCTCAGAAACACAGCTGGGGGGGGGCACGCCCTCCCTGACCCCCAAAACAGCCCCGCAGCCCCTGCCCAAAACAGTCCCACAGAGCCCCCCACCCTCTGATTTCCCCCCATTGCCATAGCCCCACTTCACCCCATGGACTGCAGGACTGAGGGGGGAACCCCTCAGACGTAGAGCTGGGGGGCCACGCCCTCCCTGACGCCCCAAAACAGCCCCACAGAGCCCCCACCCCACTCCATCCTGTGGGAAAGCACAAAATTCCTCTAGAACTGGGTTTGGGGTGTCCTCCCCCTCCCCAGCCCCACTTTACCCTGCAAAGTTTCATAAAGAAACCAACAAATCTGCCAAAAAATGAGAATTTTGGTCTCTCTCTCTCTCTCTCTCTCCCTCCCTCCCTCCCACTGCCCCAGCCCCTCTGAGGTCAAACCCCCCGGTGCAGAGCCCCCCAGGGCAGCCCCCCACTCACACATGGGGCGCAGCTGAGCCACCAGCTCCTCCTGGGACCACTTGAGCCACTCGCGGGGGTCGCAGAGCGGGGGGGCCCCCGAGCAGAGCGGGGGGCTGCAGAGCCGGGGGGCGCAGCCCCGGCCGCACTCCTCCATGGCCGGCACGTTCAGGTAGTGCACCAGCACGATGTCGGGGTTCTGGGGGGGCACAGCGGGTTGGGGGGGTCCTGGGAGGGTCCCAGGGGGTCCCGGGGGGGTCCTGGCCCCCTCCCCAGTTACCTGCAGCAGCCAGTAGCAGCGGCGGTGGAAGGTGGGCACAATGGACGAGTGCACGTAGCAGCCGTACAGGCACTGGGGGGGGACACAGCAGGGATTGGGGGGGCTCTGACAGATTTTGGGGGGTCCCTGCAGCCCGTGGGATCTCACATGCAAGCCAGACTCTCAAGCTGCCTGGGCTGCAGGAGATAGACGCTCCCAAACCACCCCCTGCTGGTCCTGGCACCCCCAAACCCCATTTTGGGCATCTCCCAACACCCCCAAACCCCCAACTGGGAATCTTGGACCACCTAAACCACCCACTGGGTGTCCCCAGCACCCCAAAACTGTCGCTCGAGGGCACCCAGCACCCTCTGTCCCCCCTTTGTGTGTCCTGAGGCCCCCGCAGCTGCATCCCCAGCTGCCCATACCCGAACCATGAGCACCTTTAGGGCAATGGGTGCTTTTTGTGGGACACCAGGGGGTTTTTTGGGGAGGGGGGAGGCTGTGTTTGGGGTCCCCCTACCTCCACTCCTTGCACCTTCAGCTTCATGTGGTCCTCGCGGGTGGTTTTGCCATCCTTGCGTTTCTTCCAGCAGTAGCCGTCCTTGCGGTACTTGACTTTCTTCCGGTTGTACAGGATCACCGACCCGTTCTGCGGCCTGGACACGGGGTCAGGGGGTCCCCGGGAGCCCCCCGGGAGCCCCCAGGCCACCCCCAGCCCCTCAGGGCATCCCCAGACCTGGTTTTGGGGGAGCACGAGAGCCACTCGTCGTGTTTCTCAAAGGTGATGAGGTACGAGGCGATCTCCTGGGGAGGGGGACAGGTGACAAGTGACAAATTTGTGTACCCTGTCCCTCAGCCCCTGCACCAGTCTGCTGTGCCACCCCTGCTGTCCCGTGGTCTTGGTGTCCCCTGTCCTGCCCCTGTCCCCCATTTTGCCCCCATCCTCAGCCAAGCCCCCTCCTGTGTCCCTTTGATGGCCCTTCTGTGTCCCCACAGCTCCAGTCCCTCCCATCCCCATTCCTGCGCCTCCACATCCCCTCCCATGTCTCCAAGTCCCTCCTGCCCACCCCACATCCCTCCCACCCCCATCCCCATTCCCGTGCCCCCCAGTGCCCACCTCGTTGGTGTTCCAGCGCAGCTGCTCCTTGGGCAGCACGGGACATTTGGGCAGACACTCCACCAGCTTCCGGGGCAGGAAAACCTTCAGGTGTCCCCTCTCTGCTGGGAGGAGGGCTCGGTGTCACCTGTGTCCCCTCCCTGTCCCCAGCACCCCCCCAGTGTCCCCTGTGTCCCCCCACCGTGTCCCCCTGCCCTCACCTGAGACCTCGGGGGGGTCCTTGCTGCTCATCTCGGGGGGCGTGTGGGGCCCTCAGGGCTCCCCGAGGGGGGCACAGCAAGGGCTGCAACCTGCAGGGACGCCCAAAATAAATGGGTGACAGGGTGGGGGACAGTGGAGGGACCCCCAAAATGGCTGACGGGGTGGGGGACTGCGGGGTGACACCGGGGGGACAGGGGATCAGGGACCCCCAAAAACAGCTGATGGGGACAACGGGGCGACAGGGGACTGTAACGCCACATCCCCTGCCCATCGCGCCCCACATATCTCCCCCATCGCCCCACACATCTCTGTGCCACTGCCCCCCACATCTCTGCCCCACTGCCCCCCACATCCCCCGCTCATGGCACCTCACATCTCTGCCCCACTGCCCCCCACATCTCTGCCCCATTGCCCCCCACATCTCCTCCCCACAGCCCCCCCAAGCCCCGCCCACCGCCCCCCCATCTCCGCCCCACAGCGGCCCCCCCCCATCGGAACCCCCCCCAACCCCCATCCCCGCCCCACACGGTCCCGGCCCCGCCCCCGGCTCCGCCCCGGCCCCCCCGGCCCCACCTGGCGCCTCAGGGCCGCCGCCGCCGCCGCCGCCCCCGCCCCCGCCGCCCGCCGCCATCTTCCCGCCCGCCGCGGGCCAGCGCCGCCGGCGCCTGACGTCAGTGCGCAAGGGGGCGTGGTCAGCGCGCCGCCGGGAGAGGGCGTGGTTAGCGCATAAAGGGGCGTGGTTGGGGTGGGGGCATTCGGGGTCGTGTGGGCGGGGCGATGTGGCGCGATGAACTTTGTTAATTAAATTGTGCAATTCTCTCGCTGTCACTCCCTTTTTTATGATTGTATGGGCGAATCACACGCGTTCTGTCCTGCCAACACAATAAACTTTACGGTTATATCACCAGTTGTACTCTCAGACTACACAACTCTGAAATAAGGATTCCAACTGCATGATAAATACTATTAGTACTGAAAATGAACTTTCTTGAGGCGATTTTGGAGCCATTTTGAGGATTTAGGGGCTGTCTTTTTGGGGCCATTTTAAGGATTTGGAGTCTTTCTGGGCGAAAAAAAATGTAGGGAAACCTACAGTATTTACAAAGAAAAGAGAAAGAAAAAAACTAAAAGAAAATGGAGGAAATCATTTCACAAGAAGACAAAAGTGAGTTAAAAAATGGGGAAAACACAACCCTGAGGGAAAAAGGAGAGAGAAACATGAGGGGGAAATCCTGAGGTAAAAACGCGGGAAAAGCCGCTCCAGATGTGGGCCCCATCTGTACAGCGTTGCCCTTTTAAGAAAGGGCGGGGCATCGACCCCCGCCCCTCGCGCCGCGCCCCAGGCCCCGGCCCCGGACCGGCCCAGCCCCGCCCCGCCGGGCCCGGGCGCGGCCGCAGCCCCGGAGCCGCCACGGAGCCCCGGGAACGACCGGGAAACCTCCGGAACATTCCCGGAACCCCCGACAAACCCTCCGGAACTCCCCAAGAACCCCTCAGGTACCCCCGGAACACCCCCGGGAACCCCCCGGGAACCGCCAGGACTCCCCGGGACCCCCTCGGAACACCCCGGGAACGGCCGGGAACCGCTGGGAACCGCCGGCAACCGCCGGGAACCACCGGGAAAACTTCGGAACCCCCCGGGAACTCCCCGGGACACCCCCGGGCCCCCCTCGGACCCCCCGGACACCCCCGGGCCGAGGGGATGCGGCACCGCGGGGCCGGTGAGCGGGAACGGCGAGAGCTTGGGGGGTGTCGGGGGTCGGGGAGCAAATTCGGGGGGCTCACAGGGGAGTAGGGGCGGGTTTGGGGGTCCTGGGGGTGTGGGAAGGGGATTTGGGGCGTCCCGGGGTCTCAGTGACGCTCGGGGGTGTCATGTGCTGTTTATGCTGACCTGGAGTCACCTGGGATTTGAGGGGGGGAACCCAGGGAGGGATCGCACCCCCCTGCCCCAAATCCCTCCCTGTGCCCCCATCCCTGACCTCTGACCCTGCCGGGGCTCCCCCTGAATTTTGGGGTGCGCTGGGGAGGGTTGGGACCGGGGGCTCTTTGGTCACCCCCTCCCCCGGTTTTATTTCCTATTTTTTAAAAATTTTTATTATTCTTATTTGATTTTATATATTTATATTTATATATAATTTGTATTTATATATAAATATAAGTGTATATGTATATTTATATATTTATATATTTATATATTTATATATTTATATACTTATATTTATCGTGTTTATAGTTGCATTTAAATGCTTATATATATTATTTTTGTCTTCATTATTTTATTATTAATTTTACTTTTAAATTTTATTATTTTTATTTTATTTTGTAAGTATACATAATTTATATTTATATATGTATGTATTTGTCCGCATTTGTATATATTTTTATATATTTATATTTTTATATTTGTGTTTCTTAGATTTTATATATATTTATTTTTATTAATTTTTATTAGTTTTTAGTTATTATTTGGGTTTTTTATTATTTATTGGGGGGTTTTTTTATGAACCGCCCCCGGGTTTATTTTTAGGGCTGTCCTTGGGCGGCACCGGGGGAGGGACACGGAGCCCCCCTGCCCTGCCCTGCCCTGCCCTGCCCTGCCCTTCCCGGGGGTCGCACACACACCTGGCACACACACCTGGCACACACACCTGGCCGAGGGGTGGCGGTGACGGGAGGGGAGGGGGCGGTGACGCCGCTCTGTCGCGACAGGCTGAGGCTGTCGCGGGCATGGCGGGCGCCTCGGTGAAGGTGGCGGTGCGGGTCCGGCCCTTCAGCGCCAGGGAGAGCAGCCGCCAGGCCAAGTGTGTCATCCAGATGCGGGGGAACACCACCTGTGAGTGGGGGGCGTCCCGGAGGGGGTGTCCGGCCAGGGGAGGGACCCCCAGGGGTGAGGGGTGGGGGGAATCACGATATGGGACCCCCCCCCCTTGTCCCCGTCCTTGTCCTGTGCTGGCCCCGGGCCCGGAGTGCAGCTGCCCTGGGCTAAAAATAGCAACGGGGAGGGTTTTGGGGGGGGTGAGGGTGCTGGGGGGGGGTGAGGCTGATGTGCGGGGGTCACCCCAACGCCGGTGTCACCCCCCCCACCCCACAGGCATCACCAACCCCAAGCTCCCCAAGGACGGCACCAAACACTTCACCTTCGACTACTCCTACTGGTCCCACACCTCGGTGAGTGCTCGGGGGGCTCTGGGGGACTCGGAGCCCAAAAAAGAGGGTTTGGGACCCCCAGAAAGAGGGGCTGGGACCCCAAAAAAGAGGGGCTGGTGCCTGAGTGTCCCCCCCCGCAGGAGGAGGACCCCAACTTCGCCTCGCAGCGCCGCGTGTACCAGGACATCGGCGAGGAGATGCTGGCCCATGCCTTCGAGGGCTACAACGTCTGCATCCTCGCCTACGGCCAGACGGGCGCCGGCAAGTCCTACACCATGATGGGGCGGCAGGAGCCGGGGCAGCGCGGCATCATCCCGCAGGTCCGGGGGCTGGGGGGGCTCCCGGGGGGGCTCGGGAAGGGCTGGAGCCCCCCCGGATCCCGGCTCAAGGTTCCTCCTCTCCGCAGCTCTGCGAGGATCTGTTCGCCCGCATGGCTCGGGAGGGGTCGCCGGAGCTGTCGTTCTCTGTGGAGGTGAGTTTGGGGAGGGTCTCATGGGCTCTGGGGGGGGGTCAGGGGGGTTTGGGGGGTCAGAGCGTGACCCCTGGATTGCAGACACCCCCGCTTGGGCAATTTGGGTGCTCAGACGCCAAAGTTCAGACGCTGAGTCCTGCAGAGTCACCAGACGCCCCCCACAACAGTTTGGGGGTTCATCTGACACCCACCCCAACATTTTGGGGGCTCAGCCACCCCAACATTTTGGGGACTCAGCTGAGGACTTTGGGAGTTTCCCCTGTCACCATTTTGGGGATTCCCCCCTGAAATCACCCCCTGAAACCCCCCTGAAATCACCCCTGACATCCCCCCAAAATCCCCATCGATTTGCCCCCCAGTTTGGATCATTCACCCCCGACCCCCTCTGAGTTTTGGGGTCCCTCCTGAGCCTGTCTCCCCCCCAGGTGAGCTACCTGGAGATCTACTGCGAGCGCGTGCGGGACCTGCTGAACCCCAAGAGCCGCGGGGGGCTGCGGGTGCGGGAGCACCCCCTGCTCGGGCCCTACGTGCAGGACCTGTCCCGCCTGGCCGTGGCCTCCTTCGCCGACATCGCCGACCTCATGGACAGCGGCAACAAGGCCAGGTGTGGGCAGGGCGGGGTGTGGGGGCGGCCTGGACCCCCCAGAACCACCCCCAGGCACCGAGGGTCCCGTCCCGGTCCCCTGCAGGACGGTGGCGGCCACCAACATGAACGAGACCAGCAGCCGCTCGCACGCCGTGTTCAGCATCGTGTTCAGCCAGCGCCGCCAGGACCCGCTCAGCGAGCTGGCCACTGAGAAGGTCGGGGGGGCCTGGAGTGACCTCCAAATCCATCCCACACCAGTTCTGGGTCACCCTGAAATCCCGCTAAAATCGCCCTGAAATCATCCCCTGAAAGTCCCTTGAAATCCCTCCTGAAATCCCCCAAAAATCACCCTGAAATCTCCTGAATCCCCCCAAAATTCGCCGTTATCTTCATCCAGCACTCCGCAATTCTCTCCGCTCCCTCAAATCACCCCCAGAATTCCGCAAACAGCCCCAAATTTCCCCCAAATCCCCGCAGGTCAGCCGCATCTCCCTGGTGGACCTGGCGGGCAGCGAACGCGCCGACGCCTCGGGGGCCAAGGGCATCCGCCTCAAGGTGGGCTGGGACCCCCAAAAAAGAGGGGCTGGGACCCCCAAAAAAGAGGGGGCCTCTGCATCCCCAGAGCCCTCCTGAGCCTTCCTCCCCTCCTCCTCCTCCCCAGGAAGGCGCCAACATCAACAAGTCCCTGACCACGCTGGGCAAGGTCATCTCTGCCCTGGCCGAGGCAGTGAGTCTGGGGTCCCCCACCCCCGGGGGGGTCCCCTCCTTTTTCTGGGGACCCCTCACGACCTTCCTCACCACCCTCCTCATCCTCCCGGGCAGACCAGCAAGAAGAAGAAGCCGGAGTTCATCCCGTACCGGGACTCGGTGCTGACGTGGCTGCTGAAGGAGAACCTGGGTGGGTTTGATTTATTGAAAATGTGGATATTAATCTAGTACCAAAATATGGATATTGATGTAGTACCAATATCTAGCTGTGAGCGACAAAAACTCTTTGACAGCCTAAAGTTAGAAAATGTGTGTTTGTTTGTATTTATTGTGGCATGGCTGCCAAATGTACACCACAATTTACAGGTGATTACAGAGTGCTTTTATCTAAACAACTACTGAATACCCAAAATATTTTGGGGGGCTCAGGATATTTATATATATATATATGTAGAAATGTATGTGTTTTTCTAAATATATATTTATTTATGTATATTGTTTACATATATAATTTTACTATACATTAAATAATTTCTGTATATTATATGTAAATATATATTATATTGTTTTATATATATTGTTTAAATATATATTTTGTTAAATAATAATTTTATTACATACAAAATAGTTTTTATATATTATTATATATATTTATATGTTTAGTTCTCTCGTATTTATATGTATTTATATATTAATCTACATTATTATTTTTTATATTATTTTGTTATACATAAAATAATTCTTATATCTATTATATGTGTAAATATATATTATTATATATATTATTTAAATATATCTTATTTTTAAATAATTTATTACATAATAATTTTTATATCTTGTTATTTATATATTATACATATATATTTATATATTTAGTTCTCTCCTGTTTATATAGATTTATGTAGATATAAACTTATATACATTTATATATAAATGTATAAACATTTATGTAAATATAAATGCATATAAACAGGAGGGAACTCACGCACAGCCATGATTGCAGCACTGAGCCCGGCCGACTGCAGCTACGAGGAGACGCTGAGCACGCTGCGGTGAGGAGGGGGCTCAGGGAGGTTTTGGGGGGGTCCTGGCGCTGATCCCACCCCCCTTTTTCCCCTTTTTCCCCGTTCTGTCCCCCCAGGTACACAGACCGCACGAAGCAGATCCGGTGCCACGGGTGGGGGGGGGGTTTGGGGGGTCCTGGTGCTGATCCCACCCCCCTTTTTGCCCATTTTCCCCATTTTTCCCTGTTCTGTCCCCCCAGGTACGCGGACCGCACGAAGCAGATCCGGTGCCACGCGGTGATCAACGAGGACCCGAACGCGCGGCTGATCCGCGAGCTGCGCCGGGAGGTGACGCGGCTCCGGGAGCTGCTCAGCGCGCAGGGTGAGGGGTTTGGGTGAAATTTGGGGGTTTTTAGGGCTCCTGAGAGGCTGCGGGAGCTGCTCGGTGCCCAGGGTGAGGGGCTGGGGGGTTTGGGGAGATCTGGGGGGCTGTGAGGTGATTTAGGGGGGATTTGGGGGCTTTGAGGGGATTTAGGGGGGATTTGGGGAGTTTGAGCTGCTCAGCGCCCAGGGTGAGGGGGTTTGGGGGGATCTGGGGGCGTTTGGGGGCTCTGAGGGGGGATTTGGTGGGATTTGGGGTTTGAGGATGGAGTTAAAGGGATTTGTGGGGTCTGGGGGTCAGATTTAGGGGATTTTGTAGGGGGGGCAGATTTGGGGTGTCGGATGCAGAGAGAATTTGGGGGGAGATGAGATTTGGGGGTGCAGCAGGTGCCCCGCCCCCTCACGCAGAGCCCCCCATCTCCCCCCAGGCCTCACCGACCCCTCCCTCACCTCCAGCGCCCCCCCCAGCACGGCGCCCCCCACCCTCAATGGGGACCCGGGGCTGGAGCCCCCCCTGGGCCCCACCGAGGCCATGGAGCGGCTGCAGGTGAAAACTCCCAAAAAAACCCCAAAAAAATCCCAAAAACCCCCAAAACCCCTGCCTTGCTCCTCGGGGAGCCTGAGGGGGTCCCCAGTCCACGGGAACCCCTCCCAAAATTTGTTTTTCAACCCAGGAAACGGAAAAAATCATCGCCGAGCTGAACGAGACGTGGGAGGAGAAGCTGAGACGGACGGAGGCGCTGAGGCTGGAGCGGTGAGAGGGGGCCCTGGACCCCCAAAATGTTCCTGAACCCCCCCAAAATATTCCTGAGCCCCCACAAAATATTCCTGAACCCCTCAAATTTCCTTTTCCCCCCCAAATTCCTGTGCCCCCCCGCCAGGGAAGCGCTGCTGGCCGAGATGGGGGTGGCTCTGCGCGAGGACGGCGGCACTGTCGGGGTGTTTTCCCCCAAAAAGGCAAATTTTTAACTTTTTTAAATTGGGGGGGAGGGTTTGCCTCACCCTGAGGGTCCCCCCCAACCCCTGACCCCCTTTTTTATCCCCAAACCTCCCAAACAGACCCCGCACCTGGTGAACCTCAACGAGGATCCCCTGATGTCCGAATGCCTCCTGTACCACATCAAGGACGGCGTCACCAGGTGGGTGGGGGGGCTGTGGGACCCCCAAACCCCCTCAGGACCCCCTTTGGGACCCCCCCAATTTGTGTTTGCCCCCCCGGGCAGGGTGGGACGGGTGGACGTGGACATCAAGCTCTCAGGACCGTCCATCCAGGACCAGCACTGCCTCTTCCGCAGCTGCCCCGACCCCTCCTCGGGGGAAGGTACGGGGTGTTGGGGGGTCCCTGATGGATT
The DNA here is from genome assembly GCF_028551555.1 of Melozone crissalis. Lineage (NCBI taxonomy): Eukaryota > Metazoa > Chordata > Aves > Passeriformes > Passerellidae > Melozone > Melozone crissalis. The sequence goes on from NW_026536181.1 coordinate 124,915, forward strand.
TTGGGGGGTCCCTGCCGGATTCTGGGGGTGCCCTGCCAGATTTTGGGGTGCCGTCCCTTGCCCAGCCCCCTCCTGGCACAGATTTAACTCCTTTTTTACCCCATTTCTCCCCAAAATGCTGCAATTGGAGCAGGTCAGCGCGGCCTCCCCAGGTACCGCGAGGCTCCTGGGGGGATTTTGGGGTGGTTTGGGTGGGATCTGGGGTTCCCTCGGCACGGAGGTGACCCCCTCCTCGCCTTGTTGTCCCCCCCTGAAGCTGTGGTGACGCTGGAGCCGTGTGAGGGGGCTGAGACCTACGTCAACGGGAAGCAGGTGACGGAGCCGGTGGTGCTCAAGTCGGGTAGGGACCCCCAAAGCCCCCCAGATCCCTGTGTGTGTCCCCAAAATAGCCCTGTGCCCAAGATCCACTTGGCTCTCACTTGAAACCCCGCAAAAATCCCAACTTTTCCCTCCAAATTTTCTTTGACCGCTGATAAATCTTGTGTCGCCCCCAGATTTTCTCTGGAGTTTGTTATGACGCCCTCAAAGCCCCGTTTTCCACCTAAATCCACCCAAAACTCCCTGTGACCCTGCCCAGATCTGCCCCAAACCCCCTCTGTGACCCCCCTAACCCCCTCCCAACCCTCATTTTGGGGAAGAACCTGCCCAAATCTACCCAAAATCCCCCTGTGACCCCCCCCAAACGCAGGGAACAGGCTGATTTTGGGGCAGAACCTGCCCAAATCTCCCCTGAAATCCCCTCTAACCACCTCCATCCCAGGGAACAGGCTGATTTTGGGGCAGAACCACGTGTTCCGCTTCACGCACCCCGAGCAGGCGCGGCGGCAGCGCGAGCAGGGGGCGTCCCCAGGGCCCCCCCTGGACTGGAACCTGGCCCAGAGGGAGCTGCTGGAGCAGCAGGGCATCGACATGCGCCTGCACAGGTGGGCACGGGTCCCCAGACCCCCGCACAGGTGGGCACGGGGCCTGGGGACCCCCGGGATCAGCCCTGGGGGGGCTCACCCTGCGTGTCCCCCCCCGCCCAGGCTGCAGGAGCTGCAGAACCAACCCCAGGGGGACAAGGAGGGGTCGGAGCAGACACAGGTGAGGGGGGCACGGGGGGCGTTTGGGAATCCTGGTGGCCCCTGGGTGTCCCTGAGTGTCCCCAAGTGTCACAGGTGGCCCCCAGGTGCTCTGGATGTAGCTGGGTGGCCCCTGGGTGTCACAGGTGTCGCCCTGAGTGTCCCATGAGCGCCCTGGATGTGTCCCCTGGGTCCCCTCAGTGTCCCATGGGTGCCCTCAGTGTCCCGTGAGCGCTGTGGATGTGTCTCAACAGTTTTCTGGGGGAGTTTTGGGTGTCGCCATTGTCCTCTGGGTCCCCTCAGTGTCCCCTAGGTCCCCTCAGTGTCCCGTGACCATGCTGGGTGTGTCTGGGGGTCCCTTGGGGGTATTCTGGGTGTCCCTCAGGGCTCCCCTGGATCCGTTCAGTGTCCCGTGAGTGCCCTGGATGTGTCTCGGGGTCTCCTGGGTGTCCCCCCGGGCTCCCCCGCCTCCTTGGAGCCTCTCCCCCATCTCTGTCCCATCTCCCCGCAGCCCCCTGAGACCCCCGTGTGCCCCGAGCCCCCCCTGTGCCCCGGGCTGGGCTGCCGGCCGCTCCCGGTGCCCTCGGTGGTGCCCTCGGTGCCCTCAGGGCCGCGTCGGGCCGGGCGCCGGGAGCCGCTGCCTGTCTACCAGATCCCGCAGCGCCGCCGGGGACCGGGGACATCATCATCATCGTCATCATCATCATCATCATCATCGCCAGCCCCGAGGGTCAGCACCGAGCCCAGCCTGGAGCCAGCACCGCGGCTGCGCGAGGAGGAGGAGAAGGATGAAGGCGGTGAGCAGGTGAGTGTGGTGGGAGGAGGAGGAGGATGAAGGCGGTGAGCAAGTGAGTGTGGTGGGAGAAGGAGGAGCTGCAGCTGCACCTGGACAGGCTGGGGGGATCCGGAGCGAGCTCAGGCAGATAAGGGAAGGGTTTTTGATAAAAGAAAGGATTTTTGATAAAATGCACACCTGTGTGCCAGGTGAGCGAGGTGGAGGGGCTGCGGCTGCACCTGGACAGGCTGGCCGGGATCCTGAGCGAGGTGCGGCGCCAGAACAGCGCCAAGGACGAGCAGATCCGGGCCCTGCGCGACCGCGTGGGGCAGATGGAGCGCATCATCCCCATCCCCCTGGTGAGCACGGACAGACTGACAGACACTGAGGGACACGGGGAGGGACAGACTGAGGGACACGCGTGGGGCGGATGGAGCGCGTCATCCCCATCCCCCTTGGGAGCACGGACAGACAGACATGGGGAGGGACCCTGAGGGACACGGGGAACCCCACAGAGACCCAGAGGGACCCAAGGAGACCCTGAGAGACGCATGGAGCCCCCTGACACCCCAAGTGCCCCATCCCCTGACACCCCACAGTTCCCCCTCTCCCAGCCCCACAGCCCCCCAGACCCCTCTAACCCCCCTGTGCCCCCCCCAGACCCCTCTAACCCCCCCTCTCCATCCCCTCTCAGGACGACGCTGACGATGCCGATCCGCCCCCCCAGGACGCCCCCCGGGACCCCTCCCCGTGCCGCCCCCGGCCCCGCTCGGACCCCCCCTCGCCCCCGGGGGCGGCGGCGGCGCGGCTGTGCCGTTTGATGGAGCAGGACCCGGCGTTCCGGCGGGGGCGGCTGCGCTGGCTGCGCCAGGAGCAGGCGCGGCTGATGGCGGGTGGGAGTCCGCAGCCCCTCCTGCAGCCCCCCCGGCGCCCCCCGCGCTTCCAGCAGGACCCCAAGCTGCGCTTCCCCTTCAAGAGCAACCCCCAGCACCGCCTGGCCTGGGCAGGGGGCGCGGGGGACGCCCCCCAAGCTGACAACAGCCCCCTCCCCTCACTGCAGCCCCCTCCCCACTCGGGGCGTCCCCGCAGGGGGTCTCTGGATGGGGGGTCCCCGCCCCCGCCCCGGGTCCGCCGCCAGCGCTCGGCTCCCGACCTGAAGGCGCGGGGTCAAATCCCGTAGGGGGATTTGGGGGCGCGCCCCCTCCCCAAATGGACAATCACAGCCCCCTCCCCACATTTGGGGGGTGTCCCCGCCCCGGGGAGCCCCCAGCTGCTGTCACACTGCCCCACCCCCCCGTGTGTGTGTGTGTGTGTCTTGGAAGGGGTCCTCGGTCAGGAGGGCCCCCCCTATTAGAGGGGAGTCCTTAATTAATGGCGATCCCGCTAATTAAACAGAAGCGCCTCAATTATGGGCCCCCCCCCCCCCCAAGTCTGGTGCCTCTTCTCTGCTGGCCACGCCCACTCCAGCTTGGCATGTCTAGGCCACGCCCTGAGCACGCCTCTTGGGGCGGAGCCAAGCGGCGTCTCCGCCCACTCGCGGAGGGTCCCGCCTCTTTCTGTTTGTGGGCGCGGCCTTTAGGAAAACCCCGCCCCTCCCACGCAGGCAGAGCGGAGCTGGCTTCGTGAGCTCCGCCCCTTTGGGGCGTGTCGCCGCCAGGCCACGCCTTTTCCCGTTCATTCCCGCCCCCCGTTCCCCCCTCCCCGCACCCCCCGGTCCCCCCCGGCCCCGTTCCTGTCCCGTTCCGGCCCCGTTCGCCCCGGCCCCGTTCGCCATGAGCCGCCTGGGGCCGCCGCTGCCGCTGCTGCTGCTCGGGGCGCTGGGAGCGCTGAGCCCCCCCCGGGCCGCGGGCCAGGAGCCGCCCCCGAGCCCCCCGCCCAGCCCCCGGCCCAACGCCACCAGGTAACGGCACCGACGGGACCCCCCCCGGGACGGCAGCCCCGAGACCACCCCGGGACCCCCCCACGGGCACGGGACTCCCGGGACCCCCCCGGGACAGGACCGCCCCCCGAACGTGGCACCGCCACCCCTGCGGACGGGGCTGGGCCTGGGGCGGGACATTCCCGGTTCGGGACAACTCGCTCTGGGAGCCCCGCGCGGTTCCGGACCGCCCCCGGGCACCGGGAGCCTCTCGCTGCCCGGTCCAGAACCGGAGCCACGAACCAGGAGCCCCCCCAGAGCCGGGGCTGCCCCGAACCCCCCGGAACCGGGAGCCCCGCACCGCCGGGGTTCCCCCGGTTCTGACTCCCCCGTGTGCCCCCCAGGCCGGTGTTCCCGGTGTTCCCGTGCGGGGGGGACCATCGCGGCGAGTCGGGGTTCATCGCCAGCGAGGGCTTCCCCCGGCACTACCCCCCCGGCAGCAACTGCACCTGGACCATCACGGTACGGACCCCCGGGGGCCCCCGGTGACACCCGCACGGTCACCCCGACACCCCGGGGGACTCCCCAGACCCGGCAACCTCCACCTGGTCACCCGGGGCTCCCCGGATAGGGCGACCCTGCAGTGTCCCCAGGTCCTGGTGGTGGCCCCCAATGTCCCCAGGTGCCCGAGGGCCAGGTAGTGACCCTGCAGTGTCCCACTGGTGTCCCCAATGTCCCCAGGTGCCCGAGGGCCAGGTGGTGACCCTGCAGTGTCCCACTGGTGTCCCCAATGTCCCCAGGTGCCCGAGGGCCAGGTGGCCACGCTCTCGTTCCGCGTGTTCGACCTGGAGCCGGACCCGCGGTGCCGTTTCGACGCCCTGTCGGTGTTCGGGGGCCACGGCCCCGCGGCGCCGCTCCTGGGGCGCTTCTGCGGCACCTTCCGCCCCGGGGCGCTGCGGGCGCCCCAGAACCGGCTGCGCCTGACCATGGAGAGCGACGGCGCCACGGCCGGACGGGGCTTCCTGGCCTGGTTCAGCGCCGGCAGCCCCCCGAGCCACGGTGGGTAACGGGGGACAGCCCCGGGGCAGAAACGGGGAGCACCGCCGGCGGGGAGCAGGGACAGGCCCGGGGGACGCCCCAAAACCACCCTGGAAATGTGGACACACCCAAAACCTCACAGCAATGCCCCCAAAAGTGCCACAAAGAGCCCCAAATTCTGAGGGATGTGAGAGGGCAAAAGGCCTCCCTGGAGAGAGATGGGAAAGAGGGAAAAACAGAAATTGGGAAATTTCATTGGAGAAAAAAGTGGGAATGAGGACAGAAGAGGGCAATGAGGAAAAAAAACAGTAGGAATGAGCAGAAAATAATGGGAATGAGGAAAAACGGTGGGAATTAGGAAAAAAACAACAGCGGGAATGAGAACAGTGGGAATGAGGAGAAAACAAGACAGTGAAATGAGGAATACTAGGACACTTTATTTATTAAAACACTTTATTGTATTAAAACACTGTTTTAATAAAAAACACCAGTAAAGAGAACAGCAGGAATGAGAAAAGAAGAGTGGGAATGAGGAGAAAACAAAACAGTGGGAATGAGGAAAAAACAACAGTGGGAATGAGCAGAAAACAGTGGGAATGAGGAAAAAATAAAACAGCGGGAATGAGGAAAAACCAGTGGGAATGAGGAGAAAGTGTGAATGGAAAAGGAGGGAAAAGTGTGAAACTGAAAACAGAAAGGGAAAACCCCGATGGGGAATTGGGGAGTGAAGTGAGAGAATGAAAAAAAAAAAGAGAAAGGAAGGAAAAGTGTGATGAAGAAACTGAAAAGGGGAGAGAGGAAATGGGGGGAAAGTTTGAGGAGAAAACAGGGGAATGAGGGAAAAGTGCAAGGGAGGAAAGGAGGGAAAAGCTGAGGAGAAAAGGAGAGGAAAGTGTGAAAGGAAAAGAAGAAAAGTAATAGAAAAAATGAGGGGAGAAAAACTGAAAAGAAAAAAATTTAAAAACTGAGGGAAAAAAAGAGTGAAAAGAAAGAAGTTGGAGAAGAAAAGCCAGAGAGGAAAATGGAGCAAAACGTCACGATAAAATGAAGGAAACTTCATTTTTTTGGCCAAAAAAAAAAAAAACAAATGGCACAAAATGAAGGAAACTTCATTTATTGGCACAAAAAAATGGCACAAAAGGGAGGGAAAAGCTGAGAGGGAAAGGAGGGAGCACTGAGACCCCTAAACCACCCAGACCCCAAATCCATACAGAGGCCCCCCAAAGCCGCATGGAACATCCCAAACCGCCCCAAAAAAACTCAAAGCCACCCCAAAAAGCGCCGTGGAGCCCCCCAGGCCCCCCCCAACCCAGCCCAACCCTTTTGCAGGGCCCCCCCAGGGACGGCGGCGCTCGGGGGTCTTTAATAAACCCCAATTTTTCGGGGAGTCCTGGCACTATTTTGACGGTGAGTATGACCCTCCCGCCCCCCCCCAAAAATTAAAGAATTAAAAAATTTACAAAAAACATTCCCGGGGGGGGGTCTCACTCCCCAGATTCCATCTCCTCAACAGTCCCAGGGTGGTTTTGGCGGAGCCCTCCCCAAATTTCCCCCAAAATTCAGGGGGGTCTCAGGGACAGAGGAGACGCCGGTGGTGTGGGGAGGGAAGGGGGGTCCGAAGGTGTTTGTGCCCCCCAAAAACGCGACCCCCACCCCCCCAGAGCATCAGTTTTGTGGCGGGAGGCTGGAGAAGCCCCAGGGCAGCCTGAGCACCCCGAACTGGCCCGAGGAGAATTATCCACCCGGGATCAGCTGCTCCTGGCACATCGTGGCGCCCCCCGGCAAGGTCTGGGGGTCCTGGGGGGTTTGGGGGGCGTTTGGGGTGTCAGGAGGATTAGGGGAGGTTCAGATTTGGGGGTTGGGGGGGTCAGGAGGGATTTGTGGGTGTTCAAGGGGGGGGTTTGGGAGGGATAGGAGGAATTTGGGGGGGTCAGAAATCCTTTGGGAGGGGTCAGAAATTCTTTTTTGGGGTCACAATGGGATGTCACGGGAGGCTGAGCAGAGACTGGGGAGGCTCGGGGGAATTTGGGGACGGGTCTACAGGGTCTGGGGGAACCCGGGAGGGGTCTCAGCACGGGTCCCGGGTCGGGGGGGATGTGCAGGTGGTGGAGCTGCGGTTCGGGAAGTTCGATGTGGAGCCCGACCCGCATTGCCGCTACGATTACGTGGCCGTGTTCGAGGGGGGGGCGCGGGACGACGCGCGGCGCCTCGGCCGCTTCTGCGGGGAGGAGACCCCCGGGTGAGCCCCCTCCCCACGAGCCCCCCCGGACCGCGCCGAGCCCCCCGGCCCGCCCCAAACTGCCCCGATCCCTCCTAAACCCCCCCAAATCCCCCCTGACAGCAACCGGGACCCCCTGAGCACGCCCCAAACCTACCTAGGATCCCCCCAAACCCACCCGGGACCCCCTGAGCACCCCCCAAACCTACCTAGGATCCCCCCAAACCCACCCGGGACCCCCTGAGCACGCCCCAAACCTACCTAGGATCCCCCCAAACCCACCCGGGACCCCCTGAGCACCCCCCAAACCTACCTGGCACCCTCTGAGCACCCCCCAAACCCACCTACCATCTCCCTAAACCTACCTGGGGCCCCCTGAGCACCCCCCAGACCTACCTGGGACCCCCTGAGCACCCCCAAACCCACCTGGGACCCTCTGAGCACCCCCCAAACCCACCTAGCATCCCCCCAAGCCCACCTGGGACCCCCTGAGCACCCCCTCAACCCTGTGTGATCCCCCCCTAAACTGCCCCGATCCTTCTTAAACCCTCCTGATGCCCCCAAATCCCCCCTGACAGCAACCGGGACCCCCTGAGCACCCCATAAACCCACCTGGGACCCCCCCAAACCCACCTGGAATCCCCCCAAACGCACCCGGGACCCCCTGAGCACCCCCCAAACCACCCGAGACCCCCCAAATCCCCCTGAGCCCCCTGACCCCCCAAATCCCCCAGCCCCATCGTGTCCAGCTCCCCGGAGCTGCTGGTGCAGTTCGTGTCCGACCTGAGCGTCACCGCCGACGGCTTCTCGGCCTCCTACACCCTGCGGGACCCCGCGGGGGGCAGCGAGACCCCCGAGACCCCCGCCCCAAAGCCCCGCGGGGGCCCCAAGGCCAAGGCGCCCCCCGGCCCCAAGGCCGAGCCCGTCCCCACGGCCGCCCCCTGCCCTCAGCGCTGCCGCCGCGCCGGGACCCTGCAGAGCAACTTCTGCAGCAGCGACTTCGGTGAGAAACACCCCGAAAACACAGCGGGGAGAGCTCGAAATGGGGGGGGGAGAATCCCTAAAATTGTGAGGGGAAAGTGAGGCTGGGAGTCTGGAGAATTCCCCAGAACCGTGAGGGAAACTGAGGCAGGGAGCACTCGAAAAGTTCTGGAGAATTCCTCAGAACCGTGAGGGGAACCTGAGGCCGGGCACTGGAGAACTCCCCAAATCTGTGAGGGGAAATTGACGCGGGGAGTGCCCAGAGGGTTCTGGAGAATCCTCAAAACCATGAAGGGAAACTGAGGCTGGGAGTCTGAAGAATCCCTCAAAAACGACGGGGAAACTGAGGCAGGGAGCACCCAGAAAATTCTGGAGAATTCCTCAGAGCCGTGAGGGGAACCTGAGGTCGGGCGCTGGAGAATTCCCCAGAACCGTGAGGGGAAAGTGAGGTCGGGCCCCCCCATACCCCCAACCCCGAGCCTTAAGGGTTCTTACCCCGTTCCCGTCCCTGCAGTGCTGACCGGGACGGTGAAGTCGGTGTCGCGGGGCCCTCCGCAGGAGCCGGGCTGGGCCGTGCTCTCCGTGCTCGGCGTGTTCAAGGCGGCGGCGGCGCTGGGGCTGCCTCAGCCCGCTAAGGGCTCCTCGCTGCGGGTGCTGCTGCCCTGCCGCCTCTGCCCCGCGCTCAAGAAAGGTGCGTGTGCCCGGGAGGCGCCGGCGGGGCTCTGCTCGGGCCCCCCGGCCCTGACGCCCCCTCCCCAAATCCCTTCCAGGCTCCAGCTACGTCCTGATGGGGCGGCTGGGCGCGGACGGGGCGGCGCTGCTGCCGCCCGACGCCTTCGTGGTGCCCTACCGCCCGCAGCAGCAGCAGGTGCTGGGCAACCTCAGCAAGAGGCCGTGTCGGGGGAGCCCCTGAGGGACCCCGGCCCTGAGACCCCCGCCCCGGGCCGCGGGGGTACCCCCCGAGCATTCGGTAATAAAGGGTGCAGAGATGGAGCGTGTGTGTGAGGGGTCTGGGGGCAGAGAGGCCGGGCGACGCAATGAAAGGGGGGACGTCAAAATGGGGACTCCAAAATGGAATTCTCAAAGTGGGACCTCAAAATGGGAGCCCCAAAATAGGACCCTCAAAATGGGACTCTCAAAATGGAACCCTAAAAATGGGACCCCCAAAATGGGACCCTCAAAATTGGACCCCAAAGTGAGACCCAGAAAGTGGGACCCTCAAAATGGGGACCCTCAAAATGGGGACATCCCCCCCTTTAAAAGGTGCGGCTCCTTTAAGAGGAGCTGTGGGCGGGGCTGAAGGGCCGGGGCGTGGCCTCCAAGCCTTCCCTGCTTGTCAATCATTGCCGTAACTCCTGATTGGTGGAGCCGCCACGCCCCGGCCACGCGCAGGGTTTTTATTATCCCGCTTTTGCGTCAAACGCGATTGGTTGGCTCCACGTCAATCTCGGGCGCTGCTCCCGCCTCCTCTATTTCGATTGGCTGATGCCAAAATTTTCGTTGCCGTTGCCAGGCAACGAGCTCCCCGCGATTGGTGGAGATTGTGCTTTAGTTGTGATTGGCTGCAGTTGGGCAGCATCCCCCATCACTTGACGACGATTTGTTCAACCTACCTATCAATCAAAGACCAAACTTCCGCATTTCTCCAGGCAGCGCCCCCCACTGTCCCTCTCCGATTCGCCGCGTCCCCGCGCGCCCCTTGCTCTGACTGGCTGCCACTCTGGCCCCGCCCCCGCGGCGGGGTCCGGAAGCGTCCGGGGTTCAGTCGGGCAGCGGCGGCCGCGGCGAGCGGAGCTCCGGGTCCGCCATGGCGGCGGGGGCGCTGGGGGCTGTCCCGGCTGAGCCGCCGCCGCTGCCGGGCCGCCTGCCCGGAGGAGCCGGCACGGAGCGCGCCCTGGAAGAAGCAGAGGCTTCCGGTACCCTCAGCCTGGCCGGCCGGCGGCTGCGCGCCTTCCCGGCGGCGGCGGCGCGGCGCTGGGACCTCAGCGACACCACTCAGGCCGGTGAGGCCGCGGCCCCAGGGCAGGACCCCCGACCCCTCCCCACAGCCCCGGGTCCCTCGGGGTGTTTCCCAGGGGAAGCTGCGGCTGCCCCGCCTCCCTCGGCGCGTCCCGGAGCCCGAGGCCCGCGGGAGCTGCCGGAGGCGCCGGGACGGGACGAGCCGGAGCTCCCGGTCCGGGCGGTCCGGCGGCTTCAGCGTCCCCGAGCTTCAGCCGGGCGGCTCGGGATCCATCAGCACCGCTGTCCCCGCGGATCTGCGTCCCCTGTCCTTATCCCGAGGCGTCCTTTATCCCCATTAGTCCCTTCCTGAGGCTGCCTTGTCCCTGTCGTTCCCTATTCCCGGGAATGTCCCGTCGCTGCGGGTCCCCTCCGCTGTCCCACACGCTGCCCCGGCTCCCTCCAGACCTGTCCCGGAACCGTTTCGGGGAGGTGCCGGAGGCCGCCTGCCGCCTGGTGTCTCTGGAAGGGCTGAGCCTGCACCACAACTGCCTGCGCAGCGTCCCCCCGGCCATCGCCAACCTGCAGGCCCTGGCTCACCTGGACCTCAGGTACGCTCCAGCCCCGCCGGTGTGACCGGGAGGCTCCAGCGGTGCCCCTGAGCCCGCCGTGTCCCCTCCGCAGCCGCAACCAGCTCAGCTCGCTGCCCGCCTGCCTGTGCCTGCTGCCGCTCCGCGTCCTCAACGCCAGCAACAACCGCCTGGCCCGGCTACCGCCGAACCTGGGCGCCCTCCGCACGCTGCGGCAGCTGGTGAGCCTGGCCCGGGCCGGAGGGACCCCGCGGGGCCGCGCCGGGCCCCGCTGAGCCCCGTCTCGCCCCGCAGGACGTGGGCTGTAACCGGCTGCGGGTGCTGCCGCCGGGGCTGGGGCAGCTGCGGGCGCTGCGGGACCTCAACGTGCGGCGGAACCAGCTGGCGGCGCTGCCCGAGGGTGAGGGTCCTGGGGAGGGGGTCCTGGGGAGGGGGTCCCGCCGCTTTTGGGGGTCCCCTCCATCCCGTGTCCCCCCGGCAGAGCTCTCGGAGCTGCCCGAGGGTGGGTGAGGGTCCTGGGGGGGTCCCCTCGATCTCCCCTCCATCCCGTGTCCCCCCGGCAGAGCTCTCGGAGCTGCCCGAGGGTGGGTGAGGGTCCTGGGGAGGGGGTCCCGCCGCTTTTGGGGGTCCCCTCCATCCCGTGTCCCCCCGGCAGAGCTCTCGGAGCTGCCCCTGGTCCGCCTGGATTTCTCCTGCAACCGGGTGGTGGCGATTCCGCGCTGCTTCCGCCGCCTGCGGCACCTCCAGACGCTCCTGGCGGACAACAACCCGCTCCAGTTCCCCCCTGCGCAGGTGAGGAGGGTCCCGGGGAGCCCCCCGACCCCCCAAAAGCTGCGGCTGAGCGCTCTGTGCCCCCAGATCTGCCTGAAGGGCAAAGTCCACATCTTCAAGTACCTGGAAGCCGAGGCTGCCGCCCATCCCGTGCCCGCATGGTAAAGGGGGGGCTCGGGGAGGGTCGCCCCGCTGTTTGTGGGGTCTCTCTGAGCGCTGTTTGCCCCCTCCCCGCAGCCCCCCGGACGAGCCGTGTCCCCTCCGGCAGCGAGGGGGGCTGGACTCCGGCTTCCACAGCGTGGACAGCGGCAGCAAGCGCTGGTCGGGGAACGAGGTGGGATTTGGGGGCGTTTTGGGGGAATTTCGGGGGGATTTGGGGTGTTCCCAACCCTGCACCCCCTTTGGCACCGTTTCAGTGCTCGGATGAGTCCTCGGAGCCGTCCCGGCAGCACAGGGAGATGCACGGCGGGGCAGGTGAGGGGAGGGGGTCCCCAAAACCCCCCCCGGACCCTCTGTCACCTTTTGGGGACCCCCCCTGTCACCCCCATGTCCCCACAGTCGGTGACAGTGACCCGGAGCAGCTGGAGGAGGAGCCCTCGCCCGAGGTGATGTCACCCCCCCAAATCTCTGATCCCCCTCCCAAAATTTTGGGGCTTCCTCCCCAAATCCTGACCCCCCCTCTGTCCCCCCCCCAGGAGCAGCAGAGCCAGACCCCGAGAGGTGACAGCCCTGAGGGCAGCAGGTGAGGGGTCTGGGGGGCTCCGAGATGGGTCTGGGGGGCTCCGGGAGCGGTCTGGGGGCTCCGAGATGGGTCTGGGGGGCTCCGAGATGGGTCTGGGGGCTCTGGGAGGGGTCTGCGTGGGTCCGAGGGGTCTGTGGGGGTCTGACCCCCCCCACCCCACCCCGTCCCTGCAGGGGGGTCCCCAGTTGCCGGCGGCGCCCCAAGAACCTGGAGGTGTGGATGGAGAGAGAGAGGGAGAGGAGCCGGGACAGGTACAGGGAAATGGGAAACAGGAATGGGGTTTGGGACAGGTACCTGGACTGGGGCTGGGAATTGTGATTGAGAATTGGGAACTGGGGTTTGGGACTGGGAACTGGGGACTGGGACAGGTATGGGGAAATGGGAATGGGGTTTGAGGTTTGGGGACTGGGAATTGGAGTTTGGGACTGGGACTAGGAATTGGGGACTGGGAATTGGGATTGGGAAATGGGGACTGAGAACTGGGAAATGGGAATTGGGGTCGGGGACTGGGAATTGGGGTCAGGGATTGGGAACTGGGGTTTGGGATCTGGGATTGGGAAATGGGGACTGGGATTTGGGGCGCTGGGATGGGATCGGGAATGGGGTAGGACACGGGCCGGGCACTGGCTGCTCTTACCCCACCAGGACCCCCCCCCGGAGACCCCCCCAGGACCCTGATGGAGCCCCCGGACCCCCAAAACCCAGCGCCTGCCTCAGCCCTTCCTCATCCTCCTCTTCCTCCTCATACAGTGCCACCAAGCCAGGTATGACAGCGTCCCCAAAGTGTCCCCTCCCCAGTCCCTGGCCCCAAAAACTCCCCTGTGACCCCTCCCCAGTGCCCCCTGACCCCTCGAATGTCCCCGCAGCCCCCCCGGACCCCGACCAGCTGATGGCTGAGCTGCGCCAGGTAACGCCCCCATCCCCTCCCCGGGTATTCTGGGCGGGTCTGGGGCTCTGTGCCCCCCTGACTCGCTCGGGGGGTCCCTGCTGTGCCCCCCACCCCGCAGAGCCTTGAGGCGCTGCTGCAGCTGCGGCTGCCGGAGGAGCTGGGGGGGGACCTGGAGCTGCTGGGGCGCGTGGCGGCGCGGCTGCGGCCCTGGGCGGTGAGTGACAGACCTAAAACACCCCAAAATAACCCCAAAACAGCCCCAAAACTGCCCTGCGTGGCTGTGGCCCTGGGCGGTGAGTGACAGACCTAAAACACCCCAAAATAACCCCAAAACAGCCCCAAAAATGCCCTAAAACAGCCCCAAAACAGCCCCCAAATCCCCTTTTTTACCCCTAACCCCAAATGAACACCCCCAAACCCCCTTTTTGACCCCCTGACCCTGCAACCATCACCTCCGAAACCTCATTTTTTACCCCCAACCCCAAAAATGACCCCCAAACCCCCCCTGACTCCTCCTTTTACCCCCCCAGAGCCCCCCCAGCCCCCGCCGGACGCCGCCGCCCTCTGAGGTACCGAGCTGGGGGGGTGGGATTGATTTGGGGGGGGGTCCCGTTCTGGTGGGGCATCCCATTCTGGCGAGTGGGATTGATTTGGGGGGAGTCCTGGTGGGATTGATTTAGGGGGGGGGGTCCCACACCCTCCCAGGGCTGATGCGAGGTCCCCCCCCCCAGGTGAAGCCCCCCCACCCCCGGCGCCCCCCCCCCGGGCTGCTCTTCGCCCTCTTCTACGGCCTCCTCATGGCGCTGCTCCTGGCCGCGCACCGCGCGCTCTTTGGCTGCTGAGGGACCCCCCAAAAACCTGGGGAATGCCCCAGAACTTGGGGGAGCCCCCCTGGACCCAGGGGAACCCCCAAACCCCAAGGGGGGTTCCGATCTTTGCACCTTTTCTCGTCCCCCCCCCTTTGTCTTGTGCCTTAACGCTGGGGAAACTGAGGCAGGGAAGGGGGGGGGGGCTGAACACCCCGTGCCCCCCTGGGGGTGTGATCTTAATTATTCATATTATAATTAATTATGAGTTATCATCATGAGTTTTATTATTATAATGAGTTATTATTATAATAAATTGTCACTATTATAATAATGAGGTATTATAATGAGTTGTTATACAGGACTGTGAACATAATAAGTTAATTATTACAGTTAATTATAACTTAATTATGGCGGAGGAACACTAAAATAAGGATGACCAAAATTTATTGTAATTAATTATTATTAAAATTATTATATTTAACTATTATAGGGCTGTCGCTCTAATTATTATAACAGTAATAATTTTGTTTTTGAGTGTGGATATCCCCCTCAAAATCAGACTTGGTACATCCCTGTCCCTTTGTGACACCGATCACCGGCTGGGACCAAACCCCGGGGCGGGGGCGTTCAGTCCTGCCCCTCTCCTGCTGCCACCGCTCAGCTTTTTGTCCGTTTTCGCCATTTCTGTGCCCAAAAGGGGACGCCCCCCCGCCCCCCTCAAGCTGTGCTGTGCCGCCCCTTGTGTTCCCCCCCGTCCCCAAAGCTCCGCCGCTAATTCCGCCCTTCCCCAGCAGGTGCGGGAGGAGCCGAGCCGGGCCCGGGCCCCGCGGGGGGAAGTGGGGGCGTCCGTACCCCCCCGGTGCCTCCGTTAATTCCCCTCCCGCACCCCCATCCCCCTCCGGTGCCTTCGTTAATGCCCGTTCCCCCCCGTCACCCCCGGTAACTTCCCTTGGCGCCATCTTTGTTGAGGGCAGGCTGCCATGGCCGCCCCTTCAGGGGGTGAGGCCCGGGCCGCCATCTTGACTGAGGGCGGATAGGGGGCTATAGGGGCACCCTCTTTAATAAGGGCAAAGCCGCGATGGGAGGCCTCACCCATGGCCGCCATCTTTACCGAGGGCAGAGCCCTGAGAGGAGGCCGCCATCTTTACCGAGGGCACAGCCGTGAGGGGAGGTCTCGGCGCGGCAACGCAGCGGGACGGATCGGAGCCGTTTTTACCGAATATATATTAGATATCGCGATAAATCTCTCGGAACAAAAATAAAACCTGGTCCCGGCGGAGGGGCCGTGCCCTGCGGGGCCCCCAGGAGCAGCTGTGGTCACAGGAAGGGGTTGGTGGCCCGGTGCCGGATCCCGAACGGTGCCACCGGGGCCGGGACGGTCTGGGGGGGCACAGGGGGTGTCAGCGGCAGGGAAAGGGGGCCCGGACCCCCCCGCAACCCCCCGGTGCTCACCACGAAGGGGTTGGTGGAAGCTTTGGCAACGCTGAACCCAGAGGAAGGCAAACCTGAGGGGGGAAAATGGAGAGGGGTCAGTGGGAGGGTGGACAGTTTATAAATATATAAAATTCAACAATATTTAACCTGCCCGCCTCTTACCATCGGCCTGGAAGGGACTGGGGAAGCCCCCAGGAACAGGGGGCAAGGTGAAAGCCGCACCTGAGAGAGGGGACAGAGGATTGGGACCCCCACACCCCACCCTGGTCAGGGAATTGGGGGTCAGGGGGGTCCCAGACCCCACCCTGATCAAGAATGGGGGGTCAGGGGGGTGCAGACCCCACCCTGGTCAGGGAATGATGGGCTCAGGGAATTGGGGGGGCTCAGGGGGTCACTCACCAGGCCCGTTGATCTCGAAGGGGTTCGTGGAGGGTCTGAGGGCCACAGGAGCTGTGAAGGGGTTGGTGTAGCCTGGGGGGTGGGCACAGGTGTCACCGTGGAGGGATGGTGGGACCCCAAGCCCCCTCCCCAGCACCCCAAGGGATGAGGAGACCCGAATCCCCCCCTTGCCCATCAATTCCAGGTGTCCCAAACACCGAGGGGGGGGCACCAAACCCCTCCCTGGTCCCTCTCCAAGAGTCCCAGGGGGTCTTGGGGTACCTGTGGTGCTGGGGGGGATGTGGAAGGGGGGCACAGCCCCCCCAAACATGGGTGCTCCAGGGCTGGTTCCAAAGGCATCAAAAGCAGGGAAGGCAGACCGGGCTGGGGCAGGGCCTGGGGACAAAGCTGGGGTCACTCAGGGGTTACCAGGTCACTGGAGACCCCCGTGCTCCCCTCCCCGAGTCCCCCAGACCCCGAGCTCACCAGGGAAGGCAGCGAAGGCGGGGGCAGGGGCTGGGCTGGCGAAGGGGTCCCCCCCGATGTCAGCCAGGAGGTCGGTGCTGGCTTTTCGGGCAGCTGGGTGAGGCTGGGGGGGCACCACAGGGTCAGGGGGGGCTGTTCCCACCTCGGCACCCCCAGGAGGGGCCCAGTCCCACCTGTGGCAGCGTCCCTGTGTCCCCGTGGAGGAGCTGGGGGGGGCCGGGCTCTGCTGAGGTGCTTTGGGGGGGCTTCACTTGTTCTTTCACTTGTTCTGGTGGCACGTACCTGCCATGGGAGGGGAACACATCATCTCAGGGGTCCCCACCCCATGCTGCCCCCCGTAAAAACGTCCCCAGCCCCTCTCCTACCATCGCTTCTTCTCGTATTTCTCCTGCAGGAACTCCTTCACCTTCTGGGGGTCGCGGGAGTCGGGGAGCAGCGACGTCCGGGGGTCGAAGGTGCCAAGCCAGACCCTCCTGCAGGCCTGGGGGGCCGGGGAGGGTCCGTGGGGACGGGGACAGGGTGGGATGGACACGGCAGAGCCCTCCCAGCAGCCATCCCCTTACCTCATTACCGTGCACCTGCAGGAACAGCACCTCGGCCTCGCTGAACGTGGTCATGGAGATGGACTTGACGCGGTGTGGGGGGTTCAGTCCCCGCCTGCGGGGGGATTCGCGGGGTCAGCGCCCCCCCTGCGCCCGTAAACACCCAAAAATGAGCTTTTTCTCCCTAAAAAGAGGTGCCCGAATAGCGCAGCGTGTGAAGCCACGTGCCGCGGTCACGCCCCCTCCCGCCGAGCCCCGCCCACAAAGGGAACAGGCAATCAATGACACCTTGACGAAGCGCTGCCCCGCCCACCGCGCTCAGGTGTGAATTAGTCCCGCCCCCGCTCCTCCCACGGGCCCGCCCTCACGCCCCGGCCCCGCCCCGCTCACAGCGCCCCGGAGCAGCCGGTGCACACGAAGCTGCCCACGCTGATGTCCACGTAGGTGACGCCGCGCTGGCCGCATTCGAAGCAGAGCCGGTTGGCGGGAACCGCGCTCACCAGCTCCCGCACCCGCCGGCACCAAACCTCGGCCTCCGCGTCCCGGCTCGCGCTGCCCCTGCGGGCCCCGGGGCCTCCGCCGGGCCCCGCTCCCGGCCCGGTGCCGGCGTTGCCCGCCGCCATCTTCCCGCTGTCGCAAGCCCCGCCCTCTCCGCCGCAGCGCCGCCGCTGATTGGCTGGTTGACGCAGCGCCCCCTGGCGTCCCGTGCGCCTCCGCTTCCCGCCCTTTCCGTCCCCTCAGCGCCGCCCCTCCCACCGCCCTGAGGGGATTCACCGCCCCTCGGCGGGAAACGCCTCGTTTTGGGCGGGTTTCACGGAAAAACGGCATTTTCCACCACCAAGCCCAGCATTTTTCACCATCAAAACCAGCATTTTCCACCAGCGCCGCGTCCCGGCTGCTCCCGCGGTGAGGGACGGGGCTTTGGGGGTCTCCCACCTCAGGCTCTTCCTGCCCTTTCCGTCCCCTCAGCGCCGCCCCTCCCATCGCCCAGAGGGAATTCACCGCCCCTTGGCTGGAAACGCCTCATTTTGGGCTGATTTCACGGAAAAACGGCCCTTTCCAGTTTATCCCAGTTCGCCCCAGTTCAATCCATGTCCCCGTCCAGTTCAATCCCAGTCTCCCACAGTCCCTCCCAGTTTATCCCAGTTCAATCCCAGTCCATCCCAGTCCCCCCCAGTTTATCCCAGTCCCCTCACCCCCCCTCCTCTCAGCCAATGGGATCTCGCCATTCCCAGCCCCGCCTCCAGCGCACGCGCACACAGCTCTCCATCACTTTAGGGTTCCGAATTTTAGGTTTTTTTCCGGATTTTTTTTTCTTTTTTTTTAATTAAAAACGCCCTCGGGGCCGCCCCTCCCCCCGCCCCTCCCCCAACCCCCGTCCCTCCCCCCTCACGGTGGGGGGTCCCGCCCGCCCCTCCCCCACTCCTCCCCTCCCCCCGCGGCCCCCCCGGGAATAAAAATAGAAGCTCTGGGGTGGGGGAGGGGCGGGGGGATATGGTGGAGGGGGGAGGGGCGTCTCCATGGCAACCGGGGAGGGGTCACAGTGATGTCGCCGCGGCAACGGGGGTGGTCTTCATGGCAACCGGTGACATCATCAGGCACTATCGCCCATTAGATGAATGACGTCATAGGGGATATCGATGACGTCACAGTGGCTACATCACCATGGTAACCGGTGACACCACAAGGTGACATTGCCAGAGCAATGGGGCGGTCTCCATGGCAACCGGTGACATCATAGGGTGGCGTCAATGTAGCAATAGGTGATGCCAAGGGGTGACATCACTGACTCCATTGGTGATGTCATAGGGTCACCAGTGAAATCACAGGGATGGTGTCACCATGGCAACCCATGACATCATAGGACGATGTCGCCACAGGGATCAATGACATCATAGGGCGATGTCGCCATAGCAGCCAGTGACATCATTAGGTGATATCACTCGAGTAACCAATGACATCACAGGGCAATGTTGACGTCATGGTGGGTGTATCACCATAGCAACCAGTGATGTCATAGTGCGACATTATCGTGGCAACTGGGGTAACAAATGATGTCACAGGGGTGACATCACCATGGCAACCACTGATGCCATAGGGTGATGTTGCCATGGCAACCAGTGCCGTCACAGGGAAATAAATGACGTCATAGCAGTGACATCACAATTGTGGGCAGTGACATCATTGGGCGATACCACCACGACGATTTATGACGGCACCGTGTCACCAATGACATCACCATGATAATCAGTGCGGTCATTGGATGATGTCATCATGCCAATCTATGATGTCATAATGGTAACCGATTACATCACAAGATGTCGTCACTGTGGCAACCAGTGACATCACAGGATGGCATAACCATGGCAACCAGTGACATCATAGGGTCACTGATGACGTCACAGCAGTGGGAAGCAGTGATATCACAGGGGGTGGGGTGACACCCCCACGATGACGTCATCACCACCCCTCTCCCCATCTCCATGGCGACTTTCTGGGGTCAAAGGTCACGGCCATTTTTATGGGGGGGTGGGGGAGGAGAGATCCCCAGGGTGGGGAAGGGGCAGCGGTTGGGTGGGGGATGGGGGAGGGGAACGGGGGAGGGGCCGGGCCGCCCCTCCCCCCACGTTTGGCACAAATGTCTCCGTCCAAGAAAGCGGCAAAAAAAAACCCCAAAAAATCTAAAATTGGGAAAAAAATCGTGGGTGGGGAGGGGCGGGGACGGGACCCCTCCCCCCCTCAGGGTTTGGCCTCGTTCTGGCCCAGCCAATCAGGATCATGCAGCTTTTTTTGGGGGGAGGGTCTCCAAAACCCACTCCGCCACTGGGTCAGCCCCTCGCCCACCCCATTTTTGGGCTCCCCCCGTGGTTTTTCGGGGGTGGGGGAGGGGCGGGGTATGGGGGGAGGGGCGACCCCCCCCCCATAATTCCGGCTGGGGTGGGGGAGGGGCGGATTCCCATGCGGGATTTGTTTATTTTTGGGGGGGTTAAGGGAGGGGCGGTCCCCAGGATGGGGGAGGGGTCCCCAGGGTGGGGGAGGGGTCCCCATGCGGCTCAGCCCCCCCACGGGACTGGGGGTGGGGGGAGGGGCAGGAACGGGAGTGGAGTCCCCAAAAATCATCAGCGGGTGGGGGAGGGGTGACCTCATATTTGGGGTTTTTCCCCCGCAATTTTAGGGGTGGGGGAGGGGAATGGGTGGGGGATGGGCGGGTGGGGGAGGGGTTTCCCCCCCTTTAGTCCATTCCGGGCGGGGGTCAGGAGCGGTGGGGTGGAGCAGGACCGGGAGTGTGGGCGGGGCAAGAGCGGGGGGCGGGGCAGGAGCGGGGGCGGGGCTCCCTGGCCCCTCCCCCTATACGCGCGTGGTGGAGTGGGGGTGGGGCAGGGCGCTGTTGTGGCCCGGGGGGGGGAAGGGCGCCCCGAAGGGGTGCAGGGCCGGGAGTCCCCCCGGCACCATGGTGATGGTGGTGGGGGGCGGGGGCAGCAGCGAGGGGGGCGGGGCGGCGCTGGAGGGGGGCGGGGCGTGGGCGGCGTGGGGGAGGGGCACGTCCTCGGGGGCCCTGCGCAGGGCCAGCGTGTAATCGGGGGGGCCCGAGGGGGGCACCTCGGGGGGCTCCCCTCCCCCCAGCCCCACCCCCATCCCCCCCACCCCCATCATCATGCCCACCCCTCCCCCCACCGCCGGCAGCTTCAGCTGCAGCTGCACCAGCTCCTCCTCCGCCCCGCCCCCGCCGTGGTGCCCCCCCAGCAGGTCATTGGTGGCCACCACGCGGCCCGACGATGACGTGGGCGCCGTGGGCGGGCTCAGCCGCCGAGGCCCCACCCCCAAACCCCCCCGCAGCCCCTCCCCCACGGGGCGCTTGTCCCGCTTGTAGTAGAGCGCGGCGAAGGCCAGGATGTTGAGGAAGAGGAGGGAGGCGCCCACGGCCACGGTGACGCTGAGCTCCGTGGAGTAGTCCCGGGAGTCTCCGGGGAAGGGCGCGAAACGCCGGCGCCCATCGCCGTCGTCGTCGTCGTCCTCGCCGCCGCCGAACCCGCCGTTCTGCACGGGCGTGGTGGGCGAGGGCCGGCGCGTGGGCGGGGGGCGGCGTGGGGGCGGCGGCAGGCGCGTGGTGGTGGACGAGGGCGGCAGCTGGTGCAGGTTGTGCAGGTGCGGCACCAGCTCCAGCCAGAACGCCACCTTGTTGGCGCGGTAGTGGTCGCGCACGCGCGGCTTGAGGCCGATGTGCAGGTAGCGCTTGTCCTTGCCGTCGAAGCGCGTCCACACCACCTCCTCGAAGCGGTTGGGCTTGGTGTGGATGAACTTGGTGTCCTGCGGCACCGGCTGGTTCGGGTCCCTGCGGGCAGAGTGACCGATTGACCAGCCGGCCAACTGAGCACCTGGCCAGGTGACCAGTCAATGACCGATCAATCGCCCAACTGATCACCCAACCAACCAACAGATCACCCAACTGAGTGACCAACTGACCGACCAATGACTGACCAACTACCCAAGGAATCAATCAACAACCAACTGATCACTCAACCACTCAACTCTTCATCCAATCACTCAACCAACCATTCAACCACCCAACTGACCACTGAACCAAGAGATCACCCAGCCACTCAACTGATCATTCAACCACCCAACGACCCAACTGATCACCCAACTACTCAACTGACCACTCAACTCTTCATCCAACTGACCACTCACCCAATCAACCATTCAACCACCCAACTGAGCACCCAACTGACCATTCAACCACTGAACTGACCACCCAACCACCCAATTCACCACTCAACCACCCAACTGATCACCCAACTGACCATTCAACCACTGAACTGACCACTCAACCACCCAACCACCCAATTGACCACTCAACCAGCCAACTGACCACTCAACCACTCAACTCCTCATCCAACTGACCAGTCACACCACGTACCATTCAACCACCTATCTAACCACCCAACTGACCACCCAACTGACCACTCAACCATCCAACTGACCACCCAAAAACCCAACTGACCACTCAACCACCCAACTGGCCCAACCATTGCCCAACCCTTCACCAACCGTTGCCCCACCCACCCTGTCTTGGCAAAGTTGGTCCAGTAGGTCATCACCACGGCGCTGAGCATGACGTCGTTCTTGGAGAAGTTGCATGGGAAGAGGTCGGTGGCTCCCACCATGGGCACCCCGAACACGTAGGGGATCTCGTCGCCGTGCGCCGCGTCCGCCCACTCGGGTCGCGCGTCCGTCTGGCAGTGGTGGTAGAAGGTGTAGAAGTACACGGGCGACTGGTACTCGGCGTGCAACTTGGCCGTGGCCACCGCCGGCGCCACCCACTGGTGGTCGGTGAAGAGCGCCAGCAGCGTCTTCCTCCTCATCTCGCCGTTGTCGCGGTCCGCCCAGTCCGTGTACATGAACTTGATGGTCTCCCTCAGGATGTCCTTGCCCTCGGGGTACCCGTAGAGGTTGTCCACGAAGTTGGACACTGTGAAGTCGAAGTAGGAGGCCGAGATGCCGTCCTCGCTCTCCAGCGAGTCCTCCACGAACTTGAGCCCCTCGCCCTGGTTGACGCCGATGAGGATGTCGTAGTTGAGGAACTCGCCCTGCTGCATCAGGATCTCGGGGTCGTCGGGCACCACGTCGCCGTCCACCACCGGCCCGAAGGCCACGTGGTAGCGGGCGGGCTGCACGTCCTGGTCCACCAGGGCGCGGAAGGGCTGCCGGCGCAGGCACTCGACGGCGGCGCCGGTGTCGGCGCGCTCGCAGCCCACCTTGGCCGCCAGCAGACGGGTGTACTTGAGGGGTTGGTAATTGACCGACCAGCTGGCGATGGCCGTGCCGCTCTGCGCGATGGCCTTCTGGAACAGGCCTGGGGAAGGGGCGTGGAGAGGTCAGTGGGGGCGTGGGGTGGGATTGGAGTTTGGGGTCATGGGAGGTGTTTGGGATGGGGTCTCACCAGGGTTTGGGGTCATTGGGGTCTAGGGGATGTGGGGATGGGGTCTCACCAGGGTTTGGTGTCATGGGGATGAGGTTCCACCGAAGTTTGGGGTGATTGAGATGAGGTTCCATCAGGATTTGGAGTCATCAGGGATGTGGGGATTGGGGTTCCACTAGGGTTTGGGGTCATTGGGGTCACAGGGATTGGATTTGTCCTTGATATGTCCCTGATATGAATTTTGGGGCCATTTCCCTCAGTTTCGGTACCTTCCGAGTGGTGTGAGAGGATGAGGAGGCTGACGCAGGCGGCGCCGGCGCCAGAGCCGAAGATGGTGATGCGCTGGGGGTCGCCCCCAAAGTGCCCGACGTTCTCATGGAGCCACCGGAGCGCCTGGATCTGGTCCAGGAGTCCGTAATTGCCCTTGGCCGCCTGGTCCCCCGTGCTCAGGAACCCTGGGGACACCGAGGGGACATTGGGGACATCCTGGGGACATCGCGGGGACATCGTGGGGACATCGTGGGGACACTGGCAGGGAGGTGGGACGCTCTCAGGGACGTTGGGGACACTGCCAGGACATTGGGGACACTGCCAGGACACCATGGGGGACATCGGGGACATGGTGCCAGGACATTGGGGGACAGGGCCAGGACATGCAATGTCCCCAATGTCCCCAGTGTCCCCAATGCCCTTACCCAGCATGCCCAGCCTGTAGTTCATGGTGACAATGATGACATTGCCATACGCCGCCAGGACACTGCCATCGAACATGTTCCCTGTCCCCAATGTCCCCAATGCCCCCAATGTCCCCAGTGTCCCCAATGTCCCCAGTGTCCCCAATGCCCCCAATGTCCCCAGTGTCCCCAGCGTCCCCAATGCCCCCAGTGTCCCCAATGTCCCCAATGTCCCCAATGTCCCCAGTGTCCCCAGTGCCCCAATGCCCTTACCGAGGACCCCCAGCCGGTAGTTCATGGTGACAACGATGACATTGCCGTAGGCCGCCAGGACGCTGCCATCGAACATGTTCCCTGTCCCCTCCATGTAGGAGCCACCGTGCAGGAACAGCATCACCGGCTTCTTGCCGCTGTCACGGATGTCTGGGGACACCGAGAGGACATTGAGGTGACACTGGGGACACTGGGGACATCAGGGATATCAGGGATATTGGGGACATTGGGGGCATTGGGGACATTGGAGATATCAGGGATATTGGGGACATTGGGGCAGGGACAGGGCAGTGACAGCATCACCGGCTTCTTGCTGCTGTCATGGATGTCTGGGGACATTGGGGACATCAAAATGACATCCAAATGACATTGGGGACATCAGGGAAATCAGGGCAGGGGACAGGGTGAGGACACCTTAGGGACATCGAGGGACAGGGAATGGGCAGGGACGGGGACAGCTTGGGGACATCTCTGGGGGTGGGGACACCCTTGGGGACACCGTTGGGACACCCTTAGGGACCTCCCTGGGATTTGGGACATCCCTGGGGACACCCTTGTGGTAATTTTGGGGTCATTTGGGGTCACTTTGGAGACATTTTGGGTCACTTTGGGGTCACTTGGAGTCGGCTTGGGGTTTGGGTCATTTTGGGGTCACTTTGGGGTCACATGGGGACACTTTGGGTCAATTTGGGGTAATTTTGGGGTTTTTTCCCCTTTTTCGGGGCCGTTTCCATGGCAACGTCCCCCCCTCTTGGGGACAATGAGCAAAGGAGGGGGGGAGGGGGGGACATGGGAAGGGAGGGGAGGGGCATCCAAAAAACCACCAAAAACCCCAAAAACCACCAAAACACCAAAAAAAAAAACCAACAACAAAAAAAACCAAAAAAACCAAAAATCTGCCCCAAACCCCACCCGCGAAGAAGCCAAAAAAAAACCACAAAAAAAGAAAAAGAAGAACAAAAAAAGACAATAAAAGAAAAAAAAAAAGAAAAAAAAAAAGAAAAGAACCAAACCCCCCCCAGAAAAATTCCACAAAGAACCAAAAAAAGGCACAAAAAAAAAAGATTTAAAAATTCCCCCCCCTCCCCCCCCACGGGAGAGAATTTGGGGGGTGGGGGAGGGGAAAGGGGGGGAGGGGAAGAAAAAAAAACACCCAAAAAACCCCAAAAAAACCCAAAAAGAAAAGGGGGGGGAAGAAGCAGAAAAATAATGCAAAAGACCCAAAAACGGCGGAATTTGCCCCAAAACATGCAGAAAATACCTGAGTCCGGGGGGGGCCGCCGGCCGCGCCGTCCTCGCGCGCTTTTTGCCGAGCAAACCTGGACCGGGGGGAGAGAAACGGAAAAAAATTTGGGGCAAAAAGGAGCGAAAATGGGGTTGGGGGCGGGGGTGGGGGAAAGAACAAAAAAATTAAAATTTAAAAAAGAATTGGGGGGGAGGGGCAAAATTCCACCCCCCCCGAAAAAAGAGGAGTTGGAACGTTCCAGAAACCTCCCCCATTAAAAAATGGGGAGGAGAAAATGGGGGGAAAAAATCCCAAAATTGGGGAAAATGAGAAAAATTGGAAATGGGGGGAAAATGGGGGGAAAAAGCCCCCAAAAGTTGGGCAAAATGGGAAAAATGGAAATGGGGAAAAATAGGGAAAATTGGAAAATGGGAGAAATGGAGGGAATGGGGGGAAAAGCTCCAAAATGGGGAAAATTGGAAAAATGGGAAAATTTGGAAAAGGGCCCAAAAATAGGACTGGGGAAGGGGCCAGGGGGCTGGAATGGACACTGAGTGGACACTGAGTGGACACTGAGTAGACACTGCATGGGACACTGGGATGGACACTGAGTGGACACTGGGATGGACACTGGGATGGACAATGAGTGGACACTGAGTGGACACTGGCATGGACACTGGGATGGACACTGAGTGGACACTGGCATGAAACACTGAGTGGACACTGAGTGGACACTGAGTGGACACTGGCATGGACACTGAGTGGACACTGGACACTGAGTGGACACTGGGATGGACACTGAGTGGACACTGGCGTGGACACTGAGTGGACACTGAGTGGACACTGAGTGGACACTGGCATGAACACTGAGTGGACACTGGCATGGATACTGGGATGGACACTGAGTGGACACTGAGTGGACCCCGAGCAGGGGGGCGGGGCCGTGGCTTGTGGGGGGGGGCTTGAGAAGGGCTGCCCCGCCCCCCTTTTTTGCCCAATTTTGCTGTTTTTTCCCCCAAATCCCAATTTCCAGATTTTTCCCGACCAGATTTTCCCTTTTCCCGCCCTTTTTCCCCCCCAGTTGGGGGTGGGGCCAGACTAGGCCACGCCCCTCACCTATTTTCCCGCCTGGTTTTTTCCCAATTTCCCTGGATTTTACCCCATTTCCTGATTTCTTCCATTTCCCACTCCAGTTTTCCACTAAATTTTGCCCAAATTTCTCTTTTTTCTCCCCATTTTTTGGACTGAGATTTGGGGGTGGAGCCGCCCTTCCCCCTCCCTTGGCCCCGCCCCTTTCCTCAATTTCCCACCATTTTTTTTCCTGAATTTCCCCGTTTTTGCTCCAGTTTTCTCATTTTTTGCCCCATTCCTTCCCTCACCTGTGTGGGGCCCCGGCCATGCCCCTCCCTCATTGACTACGCCCACCAAACCTGGCCACGCCCACCAAACCTGGCCACGCCCACATGTCTGTTCTTCGAATGGGTGCAGAGCTGAGGTAGTGCCCCCTCCCCTAACCTGACCACACCCATTTTCCATTGCCATGCCCACTCCTGCCATTCCCAGCCCTCCCTCACCCTGTCCCCAGGTGTGCCCCAGGTGTGTTCCTGCCCCTCACCTGTCCCCAGGTGTGCCACAGGTAATTTACCATCCTCAGGGGGCGCGTGGAGGTTCAGGTACAGGCAATCCTCGCTCTGTACCCCCCCGGAGCCATGCCCAGCTGTACCCCATGGACCCCAGCTCTATCCCAGGTGTGTCACACACATCCCCAGGTGTATCACACCTGTCCCCAGGTACATTACCATCCTCGGTGGGCACGTAGAGGTTCAGGTACAGGCAGGTCTTTGCTCTGCGCAGCCCCACACTCACACCCAGGTATATCCCATCCATCCCCAGGTATATCCCATGTCTCCCAGGTGTATCTCAGGTATGTCACAGGTGTATCACACCTGCCCCCAGGTGTACCCCAGGTGTACATTACCATCCTCGGTGGGCACGTAGAGGTTCAGGTACATGCAGTCCTCGCTCTGTATCACCCCAGACCCGTCCCCCAGGTATATCCCATGTCTCCCAGGTGTATCTCAGGTGTATCTCAGGTGTATCACACCTGTCCCAGGTGTATCTCAGGTACATTACCATCCTCAGTGGGCACGTAGAGGTTCAGGTACAGGCAGTCCTCGCTCTGCGCAGCCCCACACTCACACCCAGGTATATCCCATCCATCCCCAGGTATGTCCCATGTCTCCCAGGTGTATCTCAGGTGTATCTCAGATGTATCACACCTGTCCCCAGGTGTACCCCAGGTGTACATTACCATCCTCGGTGGGCACGTAGAGGTTCAGGTACAGGCAGTCCTCGCTCTGCGCCGCCACGTAGGCGCCGGCCCGCCTCCAGGTTGTCGCTGAGCCACAGGGGCAGCATCAGCGGCGGCGGCCCCCGCGCGCAGGTTCTGGGGGCACGCGGGGGCGAAGGCCGTGGCGTCGCGGACCCCCCCCCCCAGGCGGCGGGGGCCTCGGGGGGCGCCCAGCGGCGCGGGCCGAGCGGGGGGGGCGGCGTAGGGCACCCCCAGGAAGGCCTGGACCGGCCCCAGCAGCTCGTTGGAGAGGTCGCGGCGCGCGC